>NW_026623236.1:2152566-2158525 GCF_030028575.1 Malurus melanocephalus
AGAAAAAAGATTATTTTAATTCCCCTAAAAGAGATGGAAAGAGCCATTTTTTATTACATGAGCTAGAACTAAAGCTTTTGGTGTCACCATGCTGCAAGAATGCTAATGGGCTTATATTGTGCGTCTTCCAAACTCAGGTTTCCTAAAAGCACTAATTGATGTTTCATGGTCTAGTACAGATTACTTACCTAAACTTAATTCTTTAATATTTTAATAATTGTGGGTGATGATAATACTTCCAAAACAGTGGTTGCAGTCACTCCACCRTGTCTCAGCCATCAGTCACACCTACCACCACCCATAATTCCCTGGTAATCAGCTAGGTAATGGCACAAAGTGTGCATGCTTCCATGCTCCTCCACACTAGATAAGTAATCTTTTCAGTCTCCTAATGGTTTGGCTAAAGAATTAATATAAAATACCAAATAATTCCCCAGGTGACTAGAGCTAACAAAAATATACAAAATAGGATACCTAGTGGTATCAAACTTCTTATCAAGGGACATTATCTTTGAGTTCCTAACACTCTGCATTCTTCCAATCTTCTTCACATATATTTTGGTCTTCTAATGACCTGTGACATAAATAAATTACAATAGCAGTGGCAGTGAGCACAGGCAGATAATCTAGTCCACAAAAAAAAATCTCCTGCATCTCAGTCCTCATCATAGAAAGATAGATCCTGTCTGTCTTTCAGTGTACCATATCCTAAGTCCCCTCTTCCTAAAGTGTTAGAAATGACATTTCACACAGTGCAGTCCTAGCAGAAAGGTTTTTGAATATACRCATAATATTCGTTATACCAGGATATTATTTTGATAACCTTGGTAATACATTTGGAGAAAGAAAAAAGGTGAGAGTTGCTGCCACTCAGAGATAGATACTTACTTCTTGTSTGTTTTCAGGTAGGAACAGTACAGTACTGCCTTTCATCAGCCAAGTCTGATTTTTTTTGCCTCATTGTTAAATTTGACAAAATGSTCTAGTAAATTGTACCTAACTTCCTACGTTTTGTGAAGCTGGCATAGTTGAGGCCACATCAGTGACGTGATTGATGATGTCAGTGTTCTGGGTCCAGCTCACCTCTTTGCTGTCTTGGCAATAGAGCAAAGCATAGTTCAATGCACAGATGGCTTGGTAGGTGCTTTTCTTTGAAACATGGAAAAATTCTAAGTATTTGTACTGTTGGCCAGCTCCAGGAATTTTCTTGAAGCCTCCAGATTTTCACTTGTACTTCAGAAATGCACTRGTGGCAGTTCGGATTACAGCTGACAGAAAAATTTTTGGTTGTTCCACTTGGGTGGAGAGAGT
This sequence comes from Malurus melanocephalus, assembly GCF_030028575.1. Classification (NCBI taxonomy): domain Eukaryota; kingdom Metazoa; phylum Chordata; class Aves; order Passeriformes; family Maluridae; genus Malurus; species Malurus melanocephalus. The sequence goes on from NW_026623236.1 coordinate 2,153,878, forward strand.
TGAAAAGAAATCATCATCCATTTTGAAGGGTTTCACTCTAGAYACCCATAGGGCTTCACTCTTCATCATTCTGTTCAGCTTTTAGTGAATATSGTACAATGTGCTGGATAAAAATGACACTTGAGCACTCTTGACACACAGCTCTGGATTTTAAATTATGTACTCCAAGTAAAGGGAGGGAGTGCCTTTCAAAATGTGGCACAGAACAACGTTGCAAAACAGTGGTCACATTCTGTGATTGTTCCATGTTGTGTGAGGAATCTGTGAATTTGGCAGAAGGGCAAGTCAGTGTCTTAAACGCGACAAGAACTCTGCTTAGAGACTGCTGGCTCAAGCTATAAGAAAGCCTGATGTAAAAGATTGATATTCTTCTTTTACTTCTAGCTCCATCTGRAAATCCATTTTTAGGTTAAGAAAATACTAAGTTAGGACAGGCACTAAATTGTCACAGCTTCTGGCTCTGCAAAGGGCTAGCCAAGGGGAATAATATACCTTTTCCTACTAGAGAATAAGTAGGAGACTAATGCAATGGTTAGATCCCAGTATTCTGGAGCATACTCTGATTTGGTCACCTGAATATTTTCAGTGCTTTGTCTATGGACCCAGTTACAGTGGAGTATCAGATTTGTACCTGGAGCTCCTGTGGGACTGCATCAAATTTTCTGAAGGTCTGAGCTTGTGGCACATGATGGCTCAGCAGACTGTGGACCCATGGGGTGGTCCAAAATGATCAGGGAGTTTGAATCTCTGTGACTGCATGCTGCTTAGGCTGTTGAGAGACCCACTGTAGAACAGCAGAAAAATACTAACCAAGGAAAACCTTTGGAGAAATGTCTCTCTGCCAAATTTATGGGTACTTCACAGTAGCAGGCAGAATCATAAAGCAGGTTAGTAGACTTTGCGCAGTGTTTCCCAAGGGACAGTCACTCCTGTTATTTAAGACATTATTGGTTTAAAATGAGCCTTAGGGGTTTTCTGCAAGGGCTTAAATGGTAAATAAGTTGGCAGAAGCTTTTCTTCTCTTAAAATCATGCCTATGATAAGGATGACTCCTCAGGAGAGATCTGCAGTGGGCCTGCTGGATGTGATGAATGAGGACGTGGTTACTGAAACATCCTTCTTCATGTCCTTCTGCTTTGTTGTCCAAATGGCGTTTTTCCAGGAATAAAATCTGTATTCTGAAATATTAGCAGTACTGAACTGTGTGGACTAAATTTCTTCATGGGAATGTCTTTTCTTAAGAGTTTGGGCATAAATAATAGTCTTGGTAACCAACCAAAATATTGATAGATACAGGAAGGAAAACAGAAGAAAATTTGAAATTGGATGTCATATTCCTCTATTGGCCTTGCTGTGGAAATCAAAGAAAAAATAGTTTACACTAATTTTAGTCTTACACTTTCTACTCAACAACTTCATCAGGTGAGACAGTTTTGCAGAAAAYATTTTTGATAATGCTGGTTTATTTCTTAGCTTGTACAATCTCAGTGAGCATCAAGAAGCAAGGATGATCATCCAAARGAGGCTCCATTTTTCTACTGAGAATAATTTCAAACTCAAGACAATGCTCTTAAAACAGTTATGAGCAGTGATATTCTGGAGAAATAGCAGGCAATAAAAATGTAGAGACATGCTATTGGTTTTCTTTCACAAATAGTATTCTTGAGAGCATTTAACTTCAATAGAGAATACATTAAAAGAAGAAATTAAAAYAAATCATAAATATAAAGAGCCTTGGCATCTTTAATTTTACCATGTGCTATGCTTAAAGCATAAAATAAACCAGTTAATGTTCATCTTTTCTAATCTCCTAATTCACTAAGATGCCATATGCTTTTCATTTGTGTTTACTTTGGCATCCAGAAGAATGAAGAGAATTAAATAATGCTGGAGACAAGCTTAATCATTATCTTGTGTTCAAGTGCTTTGATGGTATATTTAAAATAGATGTGTGAGCCTCTTCTGTTCCTTGTAATATGGAAATTATAAAGGAAGGTGAACAGGATGATAAATTAGAGATGCTCTCAGCAAGGCTGTTAAATTATTTTTAGGTAGAAGACATACTGTACACACTGAGCCTCAGCTGAATATAATTAATTTGAAACGTTATCACTGTTGTGCTTGCAGTCCTATTGTATTTTTCTTTTTCATTTCTGCATCTTGCTGGCTCCTATCACACCCCTCACTGTGAGATCTTTTCCTGTTTTGCACGTGTCCTGTTTGTTACCACCATATGGTAGTTAGAATTTCAGTAGCTTTGCTCTGTTTACAGACCACTGTGCTTTGTCATATTTTAGCTGCTCACCCTGTATTGCCATCTGATACCTATCATCTGTTTAACACATTGGCTGCCAAAAATACTCAGATTTCTTTCTTTTTTTTCAAATGCATGTATGAGAAAGACTGTTTCAGAAAGCTGTTTTGATAAGCATTGCTCCAAAGTAATTTCCTGTTATGTTGAACCCGGACCCATAGCTCTCAACTTCCCAAACTTTTCACCAGGTGCCAGCTGACTGAAGGGATATATTCCAGCACTGAGGAATTTTTTTACCTTATGTGCATTGCCCTGTTTGTAGCAGACCATAGGGTCTTTGAACATTTTTTCCCACCGTGTGACTGTAATAAAACCAATATTGTCAGAGTATACCAGGGTCTGTTCTTACTCTGGTTGCTAACTGCAATTTAGATAGGKTTGTACTGAGGAACTGGTTTTTAAATTGGTTCCGTTGGATAAATGGGCTTCTCTTTCACTTTCTTTCTTTCTCATGTGTTGCTTCATTAATATGTCTAGTGGTTAATAGTTCTGTATTCAGAATAAGAGAGCTAAATACTGGTACCTGAGTGTGTGATTTTGTATAGCTGAAAATCAAWGCCTCATTTCTAAAAACTCTTCCTCGACATTTTCATTCATCTTTTTTCTTTATTCTCTGATCTTTAAATTGAGCTTTTCTACTGTAGCACCCTGCCTCCCCACTCCCATCCCCTTCCCCCTGCCCTGCTCCTTTCTTGATTTTTGTACTTTGTTTTATGTGACTTCCAATTATTCTCCATGTTATGGCTGGWTGGTTGTGATTTGATGACCATCCTTAGAAAAAAACCCATGCCTACAATAGCATATGATGTGATTCAATAAATTAATTCAATAAATTGAGAACACTATTTAATTCTCTTTTGCTTCAGTCTGAAAACAGATTAAGCTTTGTCTGTTCACAAAAATTTGATTGTGGTGAAGTTTAGCTTAAATAAATGATATTTGTATTCCATAATAAAATGAAACTGATGTTTTTGAAGAGAAAATAAATCAAGTTATTCTTTACTTGTATATTTAATGTATTTTAAGGGACATTTGCTGGCAGAGTCACTTCACAAAATAGTATTTTACTGSAGAAATTTCTTATGGAGCTCAGAGACTCCTGTTTAAAGGCACACTCTGTGGCATTAAAGCATTGTTATGCCACTGCAAACTGGCATAGGTCAGCTCATTCAGGAGACAAATTTTGTGTCTGTTATACAACATGGGGAAGAGATTGTGGTGATGGATTAGACTCAGTAATATTTAAGTGATCAGTAATACTGGTGATCAGTAATATTTAGGTGGATGAGGAAAATGAAGACATTACTTAGCTGATAAGGAAAAAAAAAATAAGCAACTTTCCAGCAGTCTTTTTAGAAGTTTTTATAAGAGAARCTTGTGCCTAGCATACTTAAAGGCTTGTTTTTTAAATAAGCAACCACCTATGAAAAYTACTTGGATTTGAAAATAATGTAATGTAAAAGGAAATTTCCTATATTCTCACAAATAGTACTGGCATGGCTAGGTGTCTCTGGGTCCTTTTTTTTTTGCCTTATACCTGTAGTAAAACAGTTTTTCTGTTATGCTATATGAAGATAACACAGAGCATGAAAATATTTMATCAAAAGAACAATGGCAAATTAACCTTAATTAATTGATAATTGCCTTTAATATTCTTTGTGTCAGAGTAAGCCCTGATTTCATAAATTTACCATAAAATTTTTTTTTATAAATATTTACATTTATATACATATATATATAAAGATACATATATAAAGAGAGAGAGGTGTGTGTGTATATATATATATATATATATAATATATAATATATATATATTTATATGTATATGTATAATTTATTGGTGAACAGATGTTTGTCTCTGAAATAGCCATGAAAGAGGAATCTTGATCTTCCCAGTTTACTAGAGATTAAATTGTAGTGTGTTGTAAATGGAAGATGATCTTCTAGCTGTGGTTTGAAAATGTGGATAGGCAAGAAAAAGTTTCTCAGGCCTCTTTTTGCAATGGATCTTATGGAGACTATTAATGTGACAAATTTTAGAGCAATGAAATTCAGTTTTAAAACAATCTCTGTAGCAAATCAAATTCAGTTTTAAAACAATCTTTGTAGTAAATCATGTTTTTTAGATTTTGAGTAAGAAAAACTTTTTTTCTAGGAGACACATATTCCTGGTAGAGTCACATACAAGCAATATTTGCACCTTGTACTATGCTAGGACTTTATTTCTTAAAATGCCTGGGATTACCATTACAGTTGCAAGAGAATTCTGCTGCAGTCAAGCCCTCCTCCTCAGCTTCTGATTCTGCTTCTGCTTTTCTTTTTTGGGTGGTGGTG
>NW_026623236.1:2158666-2164691 GCF_030028575.1 Malurus melanocephalus
TTTTTTTTTTTTCATCCATAAGCATCAATGCAACTGTGTGGGGTCAGATTTTCTTTCTTTCCATTGTGTGTAACCCCACTGAGTTTCCTGGACTGGTTGACTGTGTGATTGCATAGATATTGCTGTTCCTTGGTCATTATGGCTGTTTTTTTCTGCAACAGGTACTGCATGAATAATGGCAAATGAAATGATATAGCCATTTACCTCTACAGTTCTGATGCATGAGTAGTTTCATCAATCTTTAAAAAGCTGAATATGCTCATATATCTTTTGTTTATTAGGTAGACAGACAATCCTTGSCCTGAATGCATGTTGTGATGCTGCAAGAAAGAGTGGGACTGTAACAGTGMCATTTCTGTAACTTTTTAAGTAGTTGCATTTGGTAAAGTTCAGGCTCCTAGCAGCTCTGTGTGTATGARCTCAGGACACTTTCTGAACCTTCTCACTTGGAATTGATGACARCTCTTCAGAGCAAACCAGCTGCTCTTCTGCTGCACTGTCTATGTTAGGAGAGCTGCTGGTGAAGAAATTAAACAGGAGGATGCAGTAGAGCTGTGATGGTTACATGGGATTGATGATATTGGTGAATGAGGCTGCCCACAGAGTTAAGGGCTGTGTAAAACTGCCCATAATGGTTAAGATCAAAGGTCAAGGCACTGACACGTTGTGGGATGTTGTCACCACCCTTCTACTGGCTCGAGTCAAACTGTCACTTTGTCAATTGATTTTGAGCAGATGACGTTGATTCCTTCAGTACTAAATATATGTCAACATGTAAATGCTTTTTAATACAAGACATGCACAGTCTCTGAATTTCTCAGCTATGCCTATTTTAATACTATTATGTGTTTGCTTCGTTCTCTGATTTCTCTTTTATGCCTCAGAAAGGATATCGGTCATTTGGGAGGAACTGTGGGAAGCTGGAATGTAAATTCCTTATTGTAGATATTGCACATTTTTGACTCACAGTTCTTCAGTTGTGTAAGGAAGAAGTCTGCTTGTGGGCTGTAGTTATTTAAAAAAAACCCAACAAATAGAAGTATATGAAAATAAAGTTTTCCAATAATCTGCATTAGGAAATCTTCCAGGAAGATGAAAAATTGCATTTTTTTACAAGTTATTTAATGAGCTCGTTTATATGCTTGCAGAAAACCTGCCCTTAGTAAAATGTTAACTTGAAAATGACTGTTCCTGCTGGTGTAAAGACCCCAGATAAGAGCCCCAGAATAAAGCTGCAGCCCACACCGCTTTGCTGGTGTGTCTCTGCTCTGATGTGATGAGCACAGGGGCACTTTCTTGCCAAGGTGTGGGACTTTCTTGCATCAGCCTGTACAGGCCTGTCAGGATTCTGCSAGGCAGTGTGTGCATGAGGAAGATTTAGAGAAGGAATTGGTGTCTTGGAATTAAGATAACTTGTAAAGAGGGCAAAAGGACCTGCTTCATGTGAACAATTTTCCAGTGGTGATGTCAAGTCTCAGTTCTGGTGTAAGGTCTATAAGTGAAACCTTTGTCTTGGTCAAGTCTGAATTTTATCATGATTCTCATAATAAAATGTTCCATGGTTTTGCTGCTTCTGGATCCTGATGTCATGGACCTATAGGAAAATAGTAACAGTTTTTAAAATCACCTTGTCCCTCATGGACATGGGGTAAGRTATGAGTATGTTGCCTGACAGCTGGAAAGCAAAAAGTAAATTAYTAGAATCATAACATGATTAAAAGAAATTTTAAAAAAAATTAACTTCCTGAATTTCTGAATCATGTTGGGAGATTGGTGTTACCATATTGCCTGGAAGCACTTGCCATGGACTATAACCCTTCTGAGTGGKGTTTTCACATGTATAGGAAAAAAGGCAATCTTTGCCACAGGGGCAGCCTGCATTGCAGGTATTAGGTAAATAAGAAAATAAAAAGAACAGAAAGAACATACAGGAGAGTCTGTATTGTCTGGCCTGATAAGTAAAGGTTTTRACATACTTTTGATGTACCTAATTTTTTGTCCAGACCTTTGCAGGCATCAAGKGTGAAGGAGAGTTTAAAGAAGGATAATGTGATGATTGTGGTGTTGCAAATACTCCCATGGTAGAGACAACAAAAAGAAGTCCTCAGAGACCAGATTGGATGGGGCTTTGAGCAACCTATTCTAGGGGAAGGTGTTGCTGCCCATGGCAGGAATTTTTAAGGTCCCTTCCAACCCAACCTATTCAGTGATTCTTGCTTGAAAGTTGAACTCAAACAGAAGTGTCTCAATACTGAATGAGAAATCATAGGCAAGATGGAAATAGGCTGTCAAAGTCTTTGAAGGTGAAGATAAGCCATTTATGTTTTATGCAGTAGAAAAGCAGATTCATCAGAGGAATACAAAGAGAGAGGTAAAATAAATTAAATTATATTTGTTGCAGAACTGTGATTAGACTATCAGACTGAAAGGCTTGTACTGGTAGGAAAAGAAATTGAGGGATGAACTGGTGATAGCTGAATAAGCTGGACAAATACGATATTAGCTAAACTTTAGTGTGGTTTTTTTTTTTGGGGTGGGTTGTGAGGATTTTTTGGAGTGTGTGTTTTTTTGTTTGTTTGGTTGGTTTGTTTTGGTTTTGGGTGAAGGTCTAAGTAGGTCTGAGTCCAGTGTGTAGCACAGTGGTTGTCAGTCCCAACTGGAAAACAGAATGGAGAAGCTGGTAAGTTATGCTGGAGGTACAAGGAAATTTCTGTTTCAGTTTCTGAAGTTTGGTGTACAGGTCACCCTTGACAGGAGGCCGTATCTATGCCGCACATTTCAGTTTGGAGAGGAGGAGACAACTGTGAGGCAGAGAGACAGATCTGTGAGTTACAGGCAAGGTGAGATTTGTGTTTGCACCAATAAAACAGGGAAGAAGAAGAGAGCTTGGCATGTGGAGGAGARAGGGCTGATGCCCAGCAGGATTCAGGTGGGTGCTGGTGAGGTGAAAAATGTCATGGGTGGCAGRTAAACACAARTTCGAGAAAAGAGAGTTGATCCATMGCTGTGTATTGAGTAAACAGGGGAGAATGAAGAAAGCTTCAGGCCAGGTAAAATCTGAAATTTTGAGGAATATTTATTGTTCTTCTTATAGGATATAGAACATGCTATAATATATGTTGCATGTAGTATTTTTTAATATATTAATTTAAAAATGTGTAGGAGCGAGAGACAAGACCTACAGGAAATGTGATTAGGGAAAGGTTAACTGGGTGGTAAGTGAAGTGACAAAAAAGTGACAGCTTAGGTAATAGGAAACAGGAAAGGGACTAGAAGCAGTCAGTTTGTGCCGTAGAAAATACAGATTATGGAAGCTGCTAACTCTACCATTTGACGTCCTGTAATTAATACTTGTACTTCTTTCACRGAAACATGGCCCTTTTTTTCCTCTAAAGATCAGTTGATTAATCAYATTGCTGCCTGTTTCACAGCTTACAGAAACTGTGTCTTGCCTTTGGCTCTTAAAAAAGCAGTTCACACTGAATAAAAAATTAGAGTAATAGCAATAATACAGAAATATTAACACCCAAGTTCACTCACAAGTGCAGTATTTTGCAATATGAGTACATCCAGCAGTGATTTCATCTTTACAAAATAACTAAACCAAGTATTGCCCATGCTAAAGAAGCAGCACATCCCAAAAATTCAAAAATATCCTGGACTTCAGATGTGCTAACACAGTAACATTGCTATATCAAGAACTTGAGAGCTTGAAAAGTTTGATATGTTGCTTACTATTCAACCTTAATTTGTCCTACTTGTACAGAGGGTATAAATTTTAATAATGGATTTGTATGGCATGTGATGATTAATGAAGACCATAAAATATGGTCTTCATAACCATAACCAGAAAATATGTCTGGACTTCTCTGCTCAGCTTCAGCTCTTCTGGTCAACACGTGCTGGATTCCCCACAAACTCCTCCTTTCCCTTGACACAGACAAAACTATCCACAGCAACTTGCTACAATTGCCAGCCTTGACTTCGTTGTTTGAAGTGTGTATTCCCAAAACCCCCAGCTTTTCCCAGCTGAGGTGCAGGTGGGGCTAAAGCTAAATCCTGGTGCCATGCTGCTYCCTCTGGAAACACCTCCTGAGATGGGTGCCTGCAGGGCTGGCAGAGCAGCAAGGCATCCATCCACTCAGGCTGGGCTACTTCCAGCTCATGGAGCAGCTGAGCAACGYTTTTCAGGTCACAGCTTCAACGTAGCTGCTTAAGGTTTGCCAACAGGTTTTTAGCTCTAGCTGTTGCCTTCGTGGGCATCTTAAATATTGTCGTTTGCATTTTTAATTATTTGTTTATGATAAAAAAAGAATGCTAAGAGCAGAGCTTGGTAAAACACCTGCCTGTCTTGTGGAAAAACTTGCCTGAGCTCTGTGTGATGATTTGTTTGTGTGGCRTGGGTGAAAAGGACAAAACACTGCATTTTACTAAGCTTTTTTCATACATGCAGTAGCTGCTGGTGGATACTTATTTAAGGCTGTCACTTAGAAAGCAGCACTTTTTCTGCTAACATGAACTCATGACAGGGCATAATATTTTTATAACATTACATCAGGTGTTTAGTTTCAAGACTGAGCCATTTGAGTTGAACTGGGAGAGTGAAACTGTGATCTGCATTGCCATCTGCTGGATTTCTAAGGAAGTAAAAAATATAATTTCATGCTACATTTAAAAATCATTTAAAATGTAGCTGTGCATGAAAGAGACACAATTCTTTGGCATTTTTATAAAATCTGTGCAGAAAGAAAATAAATATGCTAATACACCATTTTGAAACTTTCTACTCTTTGCCATATATGTGCAAATATTTCAGATAGGTGTTTAAAACAACAAAACAGAATTTAAACAGCAAAAGAAGCACTAGCATAGGCTGTTAAAGAAATTACAATAATGGATTGTAATTTCAATATTTAAAATAATAAATTCAAAAAYAAGAATATAGATATACATCTTGGTCCAGCTTCAAAGAACCCAACAATATAAATGATAATTTCTCTGTGGCTTGATGTAACATTTTTTGATCAGTCAACATTATAAATGGCCTCAATGCGCATTGTTTATCCTCCTAATGATATCAGTGAGCTGTCAGAAAGGTTTCAGTTATGTATTTGTCACGAGTGTTCTCCAAGACTTAAAAGTTTTCACCAAGTATATGAAGATGTGAGTAAAGCTTTGAAGAATTGCCTATCAGTAATTTTTTTGCCAGTTTACACTGTCAAATTAAAATACTGAATATTCAAATGAAAATATGGTACATRTATGACACAGCTGAGACAGGGGTTTTTTTGTGACATTTGAGAAAAAAAAAGCTAGGAGGAAGCCATCATATTTTCTTGGGCAAAAAAAGCCACTAGAAACCTCAGCATATGCKGGGTTATATGTATATTGTAAAAGTGACCAGGTTAAGTCTTTCACTGTGGACAGACAAATTAAATATTTGCATTTTGGTTTCTGTGCACTGTGGGTAGCRATGCCAATCTCTCATGTTCGCATGGTGAAGCCCCGAGGCCGATGCTCCTCTCCAAGCGGCTCAGTCTCCTCCTGTATGTCAGCAACAGGAGAGTTTGGTTTAATCCCAGGAGATGTGATGTGCCCGAAGATTGTCCCAGAGTGTGATCATGTTTTGATCATGCAAACATGCCATGCCTGTGAGTGTGCAACAGCAGCACCTCCCCAGCCACGTCAGCTCGTGCAGATGAGGCTCTGTTGTTAAACCATACAGGAGTGTCGTGGTTTAGAATGCTGGCCAAAAGCCAGGCACCCACAACACCTGCTCATTCGCTCTCCCCCACCACCACATTGGGTAGAGAAGAGCGAAGAGAAAAAAAAAATTAACAAGAGGGTTCATGAGTTGAGATAAGGAGCGGGGAGGAAACACTTGATGGACAAAACAGGCACTACTTAAATTATGAAGTGAATTTATTACTAACAAAGTCAGAGGAGGAGAATGAGAAACAAAATCCTCAAAGACACCGATCTTTTCCCCACTCCCTCCCCCCTTCCCAACGATAGTGCAAAGCAG
>NW_026623236.1:2165841-2222461 GCF_030028575.1 Malurus melanocephalus
TCCCTCACATATTTCTCAGCCTCCTCCACTGGCAAAACTACTGTGTCCTCCCTTTGTTTTGATTTCTTCTTAAATATGTTTTCACAGAGGCGTAACCACCATCTCCAATTGGCCCAGGTTTGGTCAGTGGCATGTCCATCATCCTCAGAGCCAAMAGCAATTGGCTCTGCTGGACATGGTGGAASCTTCCAGAAGCTTCTCACAGGAGCCATCTTTTTGGCTCCCCCACTTCCAAAAACTGGGCCAAGCAAAACCAACACAAGGAGGTCTGCACAAATGAAGGATGGCAAGAATGTCATGGAGGAAGCTAATCCTTCAAGTGCCATTCACCTCAATAATAGAACCAGATTAATGTTTGGGTGCATGATGAGGAATCATATGGATATATGCCTATATCCCTCTTACACAGTTGTCTGGTTGCTCTTTCTGTCAGAGGGGATTGAATTGGTATCTGCCTCAAGGGTCTGCCATRCCATTATATCATATGCTGTTATTAAGTCTTTAGCCTAACCTTTAGGTGCTTGTCTACATTAAGGAATATTTAATAAATTTAAATTTCCCTTGCATCTGATGAMAATGTGTACAGTAGCCTGGAAGTTAAGTAGCAAATCAAAATCAACCATCTATATTTGAATTCTTGCTTAATATTTAACATACTTCTGTATAATGCAAAACTCTTGAGAGGGATTTGCTGCCGCCATTATAGAATAGCCAGAGATATAGAGCTCCAGCTTTTTCCTCAAAAAGGTAGGAAAGGTGGTTAAAAAAKAGCTAATTGGACCAGAACTGCTGTGAGCTAAGATTCTTTCTGCTCTGTGAAATGTGCAGTCATTTTCTCCAACTGCATTCTTGCTGTAGATAAAATGTCAGAGTTGCCCCAGAAGTGTCATGTATGATATACGAGATAAAGGTTTCAAACACCTCATAGTAAAATGTCTTACATGGATGCAGAAATTAACAAATCTATAAATAAGTGATATTTATAAAGAAGTGAAATCTCATCTCACTTAAGTTTTACCTAGTTGCTAACATGTTCTTCTATCCTTCGTTGCATACTGAAAGACAAAACATAATTGTATTAATACTCTTCCTAAGCTTCATATGAGATGGAAGATATTCAAATGTAGATGGTCTAATTGGAAAAGAACAGAAAGGGGGGCAATGCTGCTGTTATCTTTTCTTTCCACAGCCAGGGCTTTTGGTTTTRCTTTAGTGGAGAACTGAATTTAGTTTCCATGGTTTCATTTTTTAATAGAATATTTGATATAATAAGAAATTTACCTACAGACCTCTCCATTATTTAATTGCATTCTTTAAGCTGGTTATTATACAAATTCCTGAATGTCTTCAGTTGTTGTTATGCATTACAAGTGAGCAGCTGTCTAAGRTAATTCATATGTGTAATCCAGTTATATGGCCAGAAGTATTAAGTTTCTCCAATATTTTGCCTAATTCTTTGACCTACTTTTCTCATCTTACTCAATACGGCAAAGGTTTTTTAAACAGGTTAGTAAAAAATAAAACAAAACAAAACAAAATCCCTTGCTACTCCTGCCAAGTTTTCTATTAGCATAAAGCATTAAGTATAATGCATCATGTTTGTAGTTAGGGAGAATAGATTATTTGGCTGCTTAACTTTTGCTATTTCTGCATCCTCATTAGAATRTGCCCATGTGAAGTCACTGGTTTTAGTATGAGAGCTGGTTGATTTATGTATTTATAAGCAATTATATTTCCGTCCAATGGAATGACATGTATTTTGCCACAATTCCTGTGAGTTAAGTTGAATTGTCATTTTTTAGGCTTGAATATAACGTTAAACTAAAAATATCCACTTCACCAAAACAGGTTTCCATACAAAGAACACAGATTTACTTACATCTGGAAAGTCCAGACAAGTTCACCCCACACACACCCACCCACTCACCCACCCACCCACAAAAACATGGAATTGTGTCACTAAAAATACACTGCTTAAATGGTGTGATTCTCAGTGCTAATTAAGGAAGTAGGTAGCTCAAAGCAGGTAACAAAGATAATGGATATCACCARGATCTCTATGGACAACACACCTACTGTTTCCATTTATTAAACTCAATAAACCCTGTTTCCATTCACAATCTGTGTAGCTGCTTATGATTTTTAAAATGTTATCCAAGGAGATGTAGATGTGAAGCCACATTTGGAAAAGCCTGGATTCTGCATGCCATGGTGCAAAGACCAAGTTATGCCTTGCTGCACTCTTCCTCCTTAGGCTGCTTGAGGTCTTTGCCCAAGCTCATGACAGTGAAGGTCAGGAATTGCACTGCCATCCTGCTACACCTACAGAAATGTTTCTTTCTTGTATGATTTGATGACTAATAAGATAGTTAACAGCTAAAATATTATTATTTTGAAATAAGCTTCAGGGTGGAGTAAATGAAGTTTCATGGCAGCTGAGCTTGATGCTGCTTTAAATAGGGTGATCCTGCTCTTCACTGGTCCCTTTATTTCAGCTTTGGGAGCTCATGTCCTACATTCCTTCCAGGTCTCCAGAAGTAAAATGATGGAAATTTAAAAATTTTTTTGGGGGAGAACTTATTTTCTGTTGATTCRAGTTCAGGTTCATGGGTTAGGTCACTGAGAGGGATCTGGTGAATGTTGAAATTTGTGCCTAAGAAGCAGTTTGCAGCCAGSATTGGTAGAGTATCTGGATTGCCCCTTTTGGAAATGCCCAGAGCCTCTAAAATGTCATCTTTGAGAGGAAAGTTTCATAGAAACAAACAGGAGAAACATTTTTTTCCTCAGGGAAGATATAACCATGATAAAAACGATGTTATCACTAAGCAGTATTATTATTATTATTATTATTATTATTATTATTATTATTATTATTATTATTATTATTATTATTATTCCTCCTGAGTTCTAGAAGGGCAAGTGAAGGCCAGAGGGCTGTGTTCTCTTCCCCGAGCTGTGATTAGAAGGTGGATGTGTTGTGTAGCAGTGTGCTTAGCCAGTTGGTGGGTGTAGGGTCACTGTGTTTGTTATTTGGGGCAGCTGCAGAAGTGCTGCTTCTTTGAACACCAGCCTTCATCACAGAAACCTCTGTACCTGCTTAATGTTTCTATATAATCCTACAGCTAAACTGGAAGAAATCTCTGCAATGAGGGGATAGCAAACCTTTAATAGTCTCTCATACTTAACAAGATTGTTAATATATAGATTTGAAATAAAAAGATGTTCTCRTATTCTTGTAAGGTCAGTGTGATTGTACACCATGTTTTGAGGTATTTGTTATATATGTTAGTAATTTACGTTTTGAAAGCACTGAAACTGAAGTTTGATTTGCATATTTTGATTACACCTGATGTATAAATTCAGTTGGTTAAAAAGAAATGCAAATTCAATCACGTAATTATTTCTTTTATTCAGTACGTGGTAGACAATTTTGTTTAATATGTGCATTTGGATAATTTTCTGRTCAAGTGAAACAATTTGCTTGTAATCTTCGAAGTAAACCTTCAACAGTAAAGATGTCTGGTTTGTTTTTTTTTCCTTTAGATTGCCCTGTGTGCAGTGTGTATTTGATATGTGGTACATACAGTATTGTGAGCAGGCCCAGAATATTAGGTGGAGTTGCAAACTGAAAGAAATACAGAGCARTAGTCTTTCCTCCTATTCATGCTATATAAACCTTTTTCTCATCTATGCAGGAGGTTGCATCAACAATTTGAAAGCTATAAAGAGCAAGTAAGAAAGATAGGGGAAGAAGCCCGCCGATACCAGGGAGAGCACAAGGATGATGCTCCAACATGTGGAATCTGTCATAAAACAAAGTTTGCAGATGGTTGTGGCCATTTATGCTCTTATTGCCGGACCAAGTTCTGTGCTCGCTGTGGAGGTCGTGTCTCTCTGCGATCAAACAATGTAAGTCTTCCAACGTGTACTCTTAAGAAAAAAACCTCCTTGACATTGTCATGCTGCAGATTGTTCACGTTAAGTTTGGCATTTCATGCTTCATTTTACTTAAGTGTTTCATTCATTGCTTCATTATGAGGTGTGTATAAAGTAAAACGACGTATTTAATGATTGTGGAGATACTTCAGAATCACAGAGTTAATTAAAGCAAAAAGGAATAATAGTGTATAGTTCTACTAAGTGACATCTTGAAAAAACATACTTGTTTTTCATAGAATGAAAGGAGAAACCCTTTTGCTCATGTACAACTCCACATTAATAAATTTTTATTGAACTCTTATTTAATATTAGTTTTATTTGTTTTCATAGAGATTTTCATAAACATTTATAGATTTCTTTTACATTAAGATTTATAAATGAAATATAGATTTCATTTACATTTTGGTTAGAAAAAAAAAACCAACCACTTTTCTTAGCCTAATKAAAGTGTTATGCCAATTTATTTTAAATTTATTTAAAGAATAAAAGTCTCTGATCTCGCTCTGGTTCTCCCTCTGATCTGCATGAGTTAGCTACAGGAGCTTTCCACAAAACCGAAGGATATCCAACAGTACCCTCTGGTCTGTCAATCCCTTCCAAGCCTCTGGCTACTTGCTTGTACATGAGCAGTAGGATTTAAATTTGGAATTAGCCAGTGATTATTTTTGGCTGTTTATCAAGGACTGTGGTGTGTTATAAAACATTTTACACATGTCTTTTTTTACATTAATAGCTTTGTTCTCTGTGATGATATGAGGTAACTTTCTCACATGGCTTTAAGATGCCAGYGTTTGTAGGGTAAATTTATCAGTGCTCTTGGTATTGACACAAATTCACTTAAAACTGAATGCAGATTTTATAGCAGATAATCATGTTCACAAGGGAACTAATGTGTGGCCTTTTCACTTTCTTTAAGATGGATATCAATCGAACAGGCCTTCTGAAATTTCATGTAAACCAAAATAACCTCTCAAAAAGAGGCATTTCATGTTTATTTTAAAAGTTTACTGTGGTATTGATGTACTTATGAATAATTTAAATTAAATTCACATTCTGAAGAAAAATGTATAGGTAAATTGAATGAAGATTTGCATGTATTAATCTATTAGTAAAWATAGATGCATTACATTGTATCACCCATAGGTGGTGTCATTAGAGCAAGTCTCTGAAAATATAGTTTGATGTTACTGTTAATGAGTGCATGTGATACAGCTTATCTTTACTCATATAATTTATATATTTTAACCGTTTTTCACCCACTGTTTCAAGCCACAGAAATGGASGACTGTTAATTCATTTGTAACTTKCTTTTTGTTTCTTGTATTGTTTACGCTTCTGTGGGTCAGGGTGGGAAAACATGTTTTCAACATATGCAGTAATGCCATCTTTTTATTTAATGCTCTTTTTTCCTTAATTTTATGTTTTTGTCTCTTCGTAGAGAGTTATTAGAATTGCATTTCTTTGAAATCTGTCTATTAATACTTGCCTATTTTGTTCTTTATCTCTTTTTTTTTCTTTTCTCTTTTTATTCTGCTTCCTTGGATGCTTTCCCAAAGGAGGACAAAGTGGTTAGAATCCATGCTTTTTACAATTTATTATTATAATGTTGTTAGTTAACTGGGATAAATATTAATGTGAAAAACTGAATTGAAATTTCAAAATCATCCACGGGGTGGGGGGGAAGAACAGGAATCCTAACACCCAGGCCCTACACATCCCTTAGCTGAACACAGGCCTTAAAGACAGCTCAAGAGGGAAATCCAAGACTGTTGTCAAAATTATGACAAYAAAGTAAATTAAGAACTGAGAATTATTTATGGCTAGAAAGTAGAGGAGGCAATAAAGTGTAATAAAATTTTATTTCATAAAACTGTCTGTAGGTAACAATTTTGACATTTGCATGCAAAGTCCTTCCATCAGCTTCAGGAAATCTAATTTAGTATTTTAATTGTAATTTTACATTGTTTTACGTGGTTTTCTGTATTTCACTTCTGGCTGCAGCAGAAATTCGGGAATTCTTGTAAAAGCAGCTTTTTTTATTTACATTGTGAATAACATATATAGGCAAACAAACTGGACATAGGCAGTGAGCAAGGTGGAGTGAATACTTTTTGAATTKGTAGTTATTATTTCAAAACTCTGCAGAGCATTTTGGATCAAGTACAGGCATATTCACCACTGCTGCCTGTGCCTTATGTCAAACAGGCGAGGGCAGTTCCCTGTTCATCTGTGCACCCTGAGCATGGCAGAAGGGGTGGCAGCATTTGGGCACAGCAGTGCATGTCCATTTACCTCCTCTTTTTGGGCAGCTCTGTGAAAGGTGGTGGTCCAGATTTTCAGCTGGAGAATGAAGTAGTGGGAATGAGCTGGCTTTGCTGGCACCTCAGTGGAAACAAGGGTGAATTAATTACAATCCAGTGTAGTTTTTGATGTGTTCTTTGTTGAGTTTTGCTTGTGATACGGTGCTATGCCCCTGTTTAAATACTAGCATATCTAAAACCTGAAATTTGGTACTGTTCAACACCCAGAGAAAATTATTTCTATCACATCTGAGTATTGCAGGAGGTTTTTTCTGTGTCACTAGTGTTCTGAGAACATGGTTGTTCTTCTAAGGGCAATGAAATAGAATGTGCTGCAGCTCATTCCCCTGTGTTTTGTGTGGTACTCTGAATAAAGTGCTAAAATAATCTAGTAGTTCTAGATCTTTTCCCTTCTATCTGAATGGTTTAGGATGGAGTGAAAGAAKTTTCAGCTTGATATTAATTTCTTACTAAAGCAGGGCATCTTTGATRCACCCACTGGGGTGTATTAAAACATTACTGCACTTGCAACAGCCTCTTCTTAGGGTCAGAAACAGCAAAGCTCTCAAGCGCCCTAAGTGCCACTTWGGTACAATTTAGCCACCCAGATTTTGGAAAGCAATTCAGGTGGACCTTACCTGACCTCCTTATATGCTGGAGGCATCCTTCATCCTTCAATTYGAAACAAAAACTTGGCTACAAAACAGAAATTGTGATAGGGTCTGCATGTAGGAGAGATTGTGTCTTTGATCCGGAGACAGCTTAGGTGTTCATCTTTGAATATTATCATTTAGGATCCAGAAAACAGACTCCACTGCACAAAAGTGCTCTGAAGATGTGTTCTGAAGACATATCTGACTCATTTGGATTGTCCTAAATTCAATTAAATGCATCCTTATTATATGCACTTGTCTTAGCTAAGGTTTTGCTGTATTAAACTCCACATGCCAAGAAAATGCCCTGATAATAATGTGTAAAAATCAATTTTGTATGGTGTGATAAAGCTGAGCTATGTCTCTTTAACAGCTAAAAAATTAATGATGTTCAGAGGGAAAGTATCCAATAGTTGGTCCTGCATGCATGAGAAACATGGGGAACACTTCTTTAAAGTACCATTGCTTTAGCAGTGCCTGTCTCTGAAAATTATTAGTAGAATTAATTAATTCCAAAATGTTAATACATACCTAAAAATAGCATGTTCTATAACAGAGCAATTGATWTAATTAATATAGAGCAACATGAGAAAAATATTATTTGTTAATTATTTTCAGTGGCTCAATATTCCTGACTAATTACAAATGTCAAGTTTCATATTGGTAAAAACTTGTGAAACTTATTCATCCCTTAGTCTCCACATGCACTTTTAACACAATAAATTATATGAATACAAAATACACGCACCAAGGTTCTTCAAGTTAAGGGTGCATCATTTGGAAAGGATGATGAAGTGTGAATTACCAAAGTGTCAACTCAGGAAAAGTCAAGTGTTATGCCAGATTCAGGGTGTTTTCTGTAGAGTAGAATTAATGCTGCCTCGCCTGGGATGKTGTTTCCCATCTTTGACAAATACAAACTATGATAGGCACAAAGAAAGTCAGTCAGAGGATGATCCAGSAAATGGAGAACTGCTCAGGCTAGTGAGATTAAAGGGACAAAAGCTCAAGCARTTATAATTGATATTTAGAGATATGGAATTGATATGTAGAAGTGCAGAAAATTTAAACGGTAAGAATAGAGGACTACATGAATACATGAGACCAAATGGGTRTAAGTTGGCCCTAAATGCTCCTGGCTTGGAAAAAAAGGCTTTTGTTATCATTAGAGTAAAGCCTTGAGAATTTATTTCATGTGACTTATTGGAAAGAAAAAAAAAGCCAAATAAAATTTTAAAGGCCTAATTTTATGAGGTTAGGAAAGGATTTATGTGATGTGGTTGCTTGTGGCTGTAGGGCAGTRTATAAGGACCCTAAGAGGTCCTTGCAGCTCTTGCTTCTAGCTAAATATTTTAAGAATTTAATATTTTGAAGCTGTTCTTGACCTTTTCAAGTAAGTACCAAATGTTTTTTAAGGCTTTTTTAAAAAATAAAGATATCAGAACTTAGTATGTTCTCTCCTTGTTTAAAATAAAGGACATCCCAAAGCACCTTGTAGTGAGTTAGTAGGCTTCCTAGGCTGATCAAGAGATGACTCCCATAAACTTCCAAAATTAATTGGCAATAAGTGGTATATTTTAGTAGCTAATGAGTTACATGAATTTCAGTGATTCTTGTTCTAATATGTCAAAATGCATACCCAGATAGGTTTCTTAAGTGCTTTCATATTCCTTAAGTATTGGATAGCTCTTTGTACTTCTCACCTGGGTTTGCTCTCCTTTCATATAGTTGCAGGCAGACCACATTTAATGGGTTTAATTKAATTTTATGTGAGATAACATTTCAGAAGGAAGTCAGGTAGGTTTCTTTTTTTTTTAAGGAAAAGCAGGCTGAAGTGACCACTTGCTTTTATTTTGGCAGAATSTTCTAGGTGGTTTTAGCTCCTTGTAGAGGGCCTACACTTTCACTTTGTATCCTTTTGGTTATGTTCTGTACACCGAAATTTTAATTGCCAAAATGGTAGTGGRTTTAAATTAATTCTCTCAGTTCCATTCACTCTCTCCTGTGGTGTGAAATCTTTTGTTTTTTAGGGCAAAGTCTGCAAAATGTCCAACTGGTTCTTCTCTGTGGTTTGATAAGGGGTGGGAAGGGTCTTACCTCAGTCCTCCTGAAGGTCTGTCTGTCACTGCTTCCTCTGTTCTTCCCTTCCATGGTACCACAGCCTTGTAAAGCAAAAAAAAAACAACTGAAAATTCATCTTTTTTCCTTTCATCATTCCTGTAAAACTTCTTCCCAGTATTTGGTTAGATAAAAAAAAAAAAAAATGTTTCCTTAGTAATCACCTGATGCGTGAAGTTGTACAACTCTGTTTCTTCCTCCTTTGTAGAAAAGGAGATACATTTTAGGGTACAAAAATAAATGAGCAAATGCAGTTTCTTTGGATCAAAATTCAAGTATTTTGTGGGGTGCTGTGGGTATATTGAACTAAGTGACATTTGTATGACATTGACRGAATTAGGTGGAAGACTACGTTCCATGTTAAGCCATATATTTATCCATAGGAATAAGTTTACCATTCCACAGATTTCATTAGGATTACTACCTTTTAGTCAAATTTAAAATGAAAATAATTGGGASCAAGTGATAAGAAAGTAAATTTTGTCAACATTTCCTTGTGTTTTGCAGAATAGAATGGAATAGAACTGGTGGGAAATCCAGATGTAAAGTACCTTATAAATACACGTGAATTTATTTCACTGAACTTAGTAGTATCTGGTTGCAGAAAATAATGCTGGAAATCAGTGCTGAAGACAGTTGTATTTCTGATCTAGTTTTCACTGAAATTGTTTTTATTATAGTATAATGGGATCTGTACTTGGAAAGAAAGACAACCTGGGCACATTTCCTTAATTGTATGTCAGGTGTTTTTTTCAGGGTGTTTGTCATAAATTTGCTTATGTAATGGCTTTCTAATTTAAGCCTTACCTAATTGAGTACATATGCCATGCAGTTCAGCTGTGTACTAGTACTTTAACAGAAGTTGGTAATATTGCCAGAACAAAATGTCTGGATTGTCAGGACTTTTTTTTATCTCTTTCACAGAATTCTTAAGTCAAATTAGCCATTAAAAGGCGAATTTATGTATGCTCTGGCTAACACAGCTGTAGAAAAAAACAAAAATATCCAACACAAGGACGTAAAATTGCATAGCAAATTGCAAATTACAGCAGATAAATTCTCTCTCTGTAGCATTCAAGATAATTTTTGTTTGCCAAAAGATATGGGGTTTATATGCATCATGGAAGAAGCATTGCTTTTCAATAATGCCTTCCTAGAACTCTTGCTTCTAGCAGAAAAAAAAAAAAAAAGGAAAAAGGCCAGTGAGACACTGAGGAATTCTATCTTAAGTAAGGTGTGGATCACTGTCCTCTGCTTYCTGGGAAGTTAGTTCACTTTTTAAAAAGTGTGAGTATATAAATGTTTTAAGGAAATGCCTAACATTAGTTTGCTCTTTGCCAAGTTTGCTGAAGAGGCATGTTTGCTGTGAAATACCCTTTTTTTAGGATCCAGCTAGCAAAAGTGATCAGTTACTTCTTATATGCAAAAAAAAAATAAAGACAGGCAGGTTATGCTAATGCTCTGAAGTTAATCAGATCAGAGTTTCTTCATTTAATGATGAGACTGTAGAAGAGTCACTAGACAGCTGGGTTTTTATTCCACCRTAGCCTTAAATCATCATTAAATCAGTAACCACTTGATTTTGCTCTGTGGTTTGCCCAGGTTTAGTTTCCCTGTTTGCCAAACCCTTAAATTATGACTTGTTGTGTGATTCTGCACTTYATGACCAAGAAAATACACTGCTACTGCAACTTCTTTCTTAACCTGTGATAAAGGSCTCCTGAATCCTTCATGCCTATTCTTGCTGTTGTCATTCAAGCTGGGTTACAGTGACCTGTGGATACCCAACATAAAAAATATTGGAAACTCCATGTATTGTAATGGAGCCTAAACACAAATCCCCCAAARTTTAATCCACTGTAGCATTATTATWTGACATGTTATCCTATTTTTAGTCTTGGATTTTCAGTATCATTGTTTCAGTTTAACTGATTCAAGACTATGGGAGTTTGAATGTCAGCAATACCTTTGAGTGTCATAATTCCTTCCATTGCAAAAACTTGCATTAAAACAAACCAAAAAAAAAGATTGCAAAGGGAAATTAGGCTTTTCAGGAGAAGCTTTATTTCACCTCCTCTTGCCTAATCATGTGTATACATACATGTATATATATGGTATATGTATGGATAAGCATATATTGTATAGATTTTTGATAAGTGAATACACATGCATACCGTATGCATGCATCCTACTACATAGCCTAATACAGGAAGTACAGGGCAGAATAAAGCTTTTGTGAACCAATTTTTTGACCTTTGAAATCTGTTAATGATTCAAGGCATTTCAATGAGGAGTTATTATTTATGTGCCCATTCTTCCTGACAAAAAGAGATGGAATGCCACAGCAGTCACAGCATCCCAGAGGGCTGAGGATGGAGGGAGCCTCTGGAGCTCATCTGATCCAAACCCCTCTGCTCAGGCAGGGCTGCCTAAACAAACTTGGTCCTTACAGTTTGGCGTTTTTGTGTGTCTTTTGACTTGTGAAGTGAACAATGACAAACCCAAGGATACATCGCATCATTTTTGTTACTTTTTTGCTTATTGTAACTATTCACATTGTAGGTTGACAGAAAATCTGCTTAAGTTCCGTTAGGGAATAATTCTGTGATTTACAGCTTTGGACAAGTGAATTTCAGAATGTAACAGAATCCTTCCAAAAGAGCACTAACACYACGATGATTTTTTTCAGCTCATGTTCAGAGAGAAAGAAAAAAACAAAGCTACCAGATCAACTTTAAGCTTTTAATTTCTTTCAGTGTAGTATTTTTATCATTTTGACACTCACAGTCTCACATTCTGTTTGGTCCAATTAAGTTGGTACAAAGCTGAGGAGCAGGAGCAGGAGAGCCTTCCAGTGGTTCTCCCAAAAATATTGTGCATCCTGCTGTCTCAGATACTGCCTGAGGTGTCGGAGATCACACCTCTGTGATAAAGGCTTATACAGTAAATATTTCAAGCTTWTATATATTTCCTGATTTTTCAGGAATAGGATATCTGGTAAGATATCTGTATAGATTGGTCTGTGTCAATGATAATTTTCAAAGCATAATCACTGTGGGAATCTGTTTGAGTCCTTCAGKTTTTYWTTACTTTAATGTCTTTCCAGTGATKTTTCTATCAGTAGAAAGCAAACTCAGCCTTAAATCACCCCTAAACCTGTAGACAGCCAGATGCAGTTTCATCTGTCATGTCACTGTACTTATTTGGAACTGTTCTTGCATCCTTTCAGTGTGTTACACAAATTTAATTGTCTTAATTTTCCACAATGYGCTACCTTTTCAAGTCCTTTAATATGAATTGCTATGAATTTATTGTTACCTCTTGCTAACAAGTCAAATCCAATCTCACTACTATTAATATCAGATCATTCATTACCCTCATGGTATCTTAAAATCCAAAACTGCACTGGCAGTCTCATTGCCACATCAAATTTGGAGTTATTATTTCTAAATTCAGTTTGCCCTATTGCATTTCAAATTAAGCCAAAAATTTTGTTTGCAAAGTATTGTGTATTTACTATATTACTGTTATCTTCATTTCTGTAATGGAATAATTTTTTACTTGTTTGCACTGCAGCAATTATAGAATCATTAGAGATCTCTAAACCACTATATACTATATATAATAAACATACTTTTATTTTTTACAACTATGGAGTACAGAACTAATGAAAAAGAAATAGAAAAAGTATCTTGAAAATTTTAAATTTAAGAATGTGTTTTCCTATAAGGTTTAGCTGCCTTAGTTGTGCTACGAGCTGCCTTTTTTCAGCTTATAAAAAAATCATCTTGGAGTATTAAAAACATAAGTTTAGAATAMGGAAGTGACTGATCCAGAGACTGTGACAGGTATAGGTAAATTTAATTTGTACATGTCTAGTTTCTCTGCACATGTTTATTATATCAGCATGTTAGGGWATAAGTTCATTTCATTGGGTAGATTTACAGCTTTGAAATGAGTGATTGCAGTGTTGGGTGGAGGACAGTGGGGAAGCCTGTGTGGTCCATCTGCGTGAGAGCGGGGTGAGTCTGGATATAACACACTTTTCCAGTGTGCTTCTGTATAGCAGGTCTGATCACTGGAAATGAAGTTGTGCTGTGTAGTGCTTTGAAGACAGAAATGAAGTAAAAATGCCATTATTACTGTTGACAACCATGTAATGTGTGYACTTGTGTAGTATCAGCTGGTTAATGTGCTAACACAGCATTTATTCATGTGAGAGGTGGCCTATAAATCAAGGAGGCATCTGTCAGACAGAACCCTGGATGTCATAATTTTGAGCTGTTTCTTAAATGCTTAAGGTAAATATATCCAAAATTAACTCATCTGTTTCTGGATGGAGAGCCACATAACAGTGTGCCATCTATTAGCAAACCAAGGGAGGTGGGTTTGTGTTTTGTCATTCCCAGGTTCAGTTGGGATGTGAAAAAAATAATGTGGAAGTGTGGAAAAAAAATTATCTGGAAGCTCTCCCTGCTGTGGAGGGCTAAGACAAGGAATCACTATACAAAGATATACCAGGCAGGCAAACATTTCACACCATCTAAACTTTCGTCTAATTCACCCAAAAGAAAGAAACCTTGATATCTCTTCTGATTGATACTCCAGTAAAAGCTTAGTTTTAGAGACTGCAGGCACTTTTTATTTTCTTTCTTGTTTTTTTTTCCTCTCTCAAAAACATTGAGGGAGAACACAGGAGCAAGCATGCAGATGTCCAGGGATGTGTTTAGGCTCAGGAGGCTTGAGGAAGTGTGTTCTTCTGTGGGATGCCTGAGGGCATATGGTGCACCAGCAGAGCTGACTGTGGGTGTCCAAGCAGAGTCCATGGCAGCCCCTGATGGGTTTTTGTCTGAGCAGTGCACCTTCAGTTTTTCCAGCAGTGATCTGTTTCCCAGGTATATTTGGGCTCTATTGCTGTAAGACAATCAATCCAGCATCATGTCCCATACTTCAAACTGTGCCCAGCTGTGGTATCTGTGAAGCACTACTCTTGTAAAAGGATCTCATAAAGTGGAAGATATCTTCTAATCATGCATYATTCTTCCAGAAAAGACTTAAGTTTTTGACAACTGAACTAACTGAGTCCCATTGTTCAGCCTCTGGATACCTTTGTCTGTCCCCTGTGGTCACACAAAAACCAGCTGCCACCACTCAGGCATGTGAGAGTGCACTTCATTTAAGCACAAATTGATTTGACTGCCCAGTGTGTGTGCCTTAAGCCCGACAAATGTTTTACTTGATCGTTTTATTTCTGCTTGGAATTTGTATCTTTCAGCTTGAATCATTGTAGCTCTCATTCAYGTAAGATTCTTCTATGTGATGGGATTTTTAAARTGATAYGTGAGGGTTAAGTATGACTTGCAATATTTAAAATGTTCATAGTTACCTCCACTGCAATTGAGACACAATTGTTTGGTTTTAGTAGTTAACAAAGTAACATAGGAATGTAAAATAGAACTGAATTCAGTAAGCTGAATTCCTGGGCTATTCTGGCACCCTAAAATCAGAGAGATTTTAGCCAAAAAGAGATCTTGCTGCAAAGAGAGATTTGATAACATTTATGACCTGTTATGAATTATGAGAAACTGACAAGTAGCTGAAAAAATTTCAAGAGAACAAAGTAATTATGAGGACTAAATGTAATCTGTGCTCTCTTGCTATTTCTCTTTTTATCATAAATAACCTTAATCCTCATCCAGGATTAAAATTCAGTTTATTTTTAGTCGTGCAATGTCCTAGATAAAAGATACATCGATCTATGTTTTTATATACTTTGTGTTCTGGAGCATTTTGTGATATTTTACTTACAGTAAAATGGATGCTTCTGTCTATAGATCTCCAGTGCTGCAATTAGAGAGGACTTAGATAAGTTGTCATACATATACTCGAGGTACATGATTTTATTAAGCATAATTTAAGATAGAACTATGTATTTCAAGCAAACCAATCTATAGACAAAGTTTCTATAATATTTTGTGAGCTTTTTCAAATTCCATTAATAAAAGGACTCATCTGCAAGTCAGCCTTCCTAGAAAGATAAATCAAATCTCTTCCCCAAACTGTGATTATAAAATGGTATAAAGTATCTGTTACCAGTTGTTTAATGACTGGTAAGAGATTAAGTGAAAATCTGGACAAAATGTAATCTRCATTTCCTTAAAGAGCAGATAAAACCTAATAATTTCTTTTTAATCCAGATTCAGATTTCCAAAAAGCTGCRTGTTATTTAGKCCAAAGTTTAATCATGTACTGTGCRATTTCAGTATTCCRGCAAAARCACCTGTCAGCTAACTTACATGCAACAAGTTTACAGAATCTTTGGAATTAAATTTTACTTGCTCAATAATCCATTATATTTGTTATTAACTTGTCCATAAAAAGCAGTCTTCCATAGCAAAACCCTTTTTAATGCTGWGTTTTGGGAAAATTATTTGGGATAGTGCATTCTTAAAAGTTGAGTATTACTGAGAAGTACAGATTAATCATAGAGATGAGCAGATTTGCTGGGACTATAAATAGATGAGTATGGGGATGATGGTTTTGTTGTCATGACTGGAGGAAATTTTTTTATGTTGCTGGGATTTTAATACTAGTAGTGTAACTTCTATCTCTGCAACACGTGGTAAGTGATCAAAACTCATACCTATGCATGCATCAGCAAAATTAATCTTTCAAATTTTTTCTTCCCTGACCAAATARCTTTACCCCTCAGGATTATTTGGGTCAGTCCTTATAGCTGTAAAGAAACCTGCTTTTCTAGCCTATTTCAGGGGCTCATCTCACTGCCTTTKTGGATGGGTAAAGAGACCTCAGAGGCAACTTCTTGCCCACGTAAGTTCAATGCAGCAGAAAAAGCAACAAGGGAATTAAATTGAAAAAGATTTCATCTACCTCAGGGGGCGTTTTTGCCCCTAAGCTTTCATCCTAGATATAACCTTTCTCTTGCATATCTGTGAATATCCTGTGTTGCAGATTGTAGCCCTTCACTCCATACACCTGAWGTTYTCCAAATCACAGCAAGTGAGTGTTYAGTAGAGCCTATTGCTCATGTTAGAGGAGTTGCCCTCCTGGTCACTTGTGTAGACTATTGAAGAGGAGACTGCTGATGTGTCCAGAAGAGATTAGGTCAATACATTTACCTGCCAGGCTAAGCAGGAATCAGTTCCAGATGAGAACCCTTACATTATTTGTGAGTTGAGTTTATGCTTTCTTTGGAATTTGTATCTTTCAGCTTGAATCATTGTAGCTCTCATTCATGTACGATTCTTCTATGTGATGGGATTTTTAAAGTGATATGTGAGGGTTAGGAGTATCTATGACTTGCAATATTTAAAATGTTCATAGTTACCTCCACTGCAATTGAGACACAATTGTTTGGTTTTAGTATGGGGCAGATCAGTGTGCTCCAGAGTGCTTCACATTGCTCTGAASTGGGCTAAATCAGCTCTGAATCTTTCTCAGCTGTGGTTCCTGTTCAGCAGAATAGAGCCCAAACCATCAATGGTCTTAATAGAGTTTTAGTGTAGCTCCCAGCAGCTGCCCCAGGGAAGGTGGCTCTCAGGTAATACCTTTGTCAGACCTTACAGCTCCATGCTTGTATTTTGGAAACATTAGGGCATTGAAGGCAGTTGAATCCTACAGTAGATTTTCCTCAGCTACAGTAGGAAATCATACAGCAGCAATGGCCTGTAGACACACTTAGAAACCTATATTTAGTCTTATTTCAAATGAAACTCTGCACRCTTGGTCTGAATCTTCTGTGCAAACCTACACATTCTCTCCCCTACTGGCAACCTGACAATTCATGCACCAACCAATATTTTTTTTTAGCATTTTGTCTCCTACATGAAACCTTAAAAGAGGGTACATGGTCTTATGCGGTTTGTGATATGTAGAAAACTGTGAATATATTTCACTGTAGAGAGTTCAATTTGGCTTTCCCATCCCACATTAAGACAGTCACTTCARGAAAATGCTGTATGTTATTGAAAATTATACTAACTCACACTTAATTTTTCAATATTTTATTTAGGATATACTTATTTGTGTTGGCAAATTGTTTTCTGCTTCTCGAGTATAATTTCTGGGCCAGTGAAGACCAGAATCTTTTTTTAGCTGTCTGACTGTGTAATGAGACAGTCATAAACTCTCACTGAAAATTTGCTATACCCCATCTTCAGATAATGAGAATGGTAGAGTTCAACTGAGTATTCAGCTTCATAAAGATCAAGTCAGCTAAGAGAATGAAAAGCCTTAATCAAGGATAGATTGTTTTAGCTTTCTTGAGGGTAAGATGGTGAGTCGAGAAAAACCAGAATAGCTGACTTAGGAGAAGCTGCTTCTTTTTGTAGAAAGAAGGTGACAGGCAGATAYTGGATACCAAAGACAGGTGAGTTCAGTCATGCAGCCAAGTCAAGGAGSAAGCCTAATGCTTCAAGTGTCAGGCAGGTTTGGCAGGCAGTCTTATGCTACTATAGGATATGTTTCTCAAAAACTATACATGAGATCCAATGATAAATAGAAATTAATGCTTCAGCAGCTGTAATTACATGAAAAATAACTTGATTTTTAAGTCTCTTGATAGTGAAGTTCATGACTAAGTTCAATTTGATTAAGAAGGCTGTTAAATCAGTCTGGGTTGCTGCTGAAAGGCAGCTAGATGATTTTTTTCTCCCATTGAAGACTACAGGGAGAAACTGTTAAGATTCYAAGGACTGTACATGGGCTTTCACACATTTGCTATGAAGTTTGTTTCACAAATACAAGATTTATGCTTTTTTTTTTTCATTTTCTAAGTCTTGTTAGAGAAGCTTCTGTAGTGGATTGGCCTTGCTGGCTTCTAGAGGCTCCAACAGGACAAGGAGAGAAAATAAGATGGAAAATCTTAAGGGCTGTCATAAAAGCAGGGAATTGGTTCCTGAACTACCACCATGGATAAAACAGACTCAGCTTGRGGAAGGCTAATTTAATTTACTGCCAACTAAAATAGAGTTGGATTGTGAGAAGCAAAGACAAAACCTAAGATACCTCCCTGCTCCTCCTTTCTTCCCAATCTCCACTTCACTCCTCCATTCCCAGTTCCTCTGCCTTGTCCAGCTGTGTGGCACAGGGGCATCAGGCATGGGGCTGGGAMCAGTCCATAAGAGCTTCCCTCTGTTGCTCCCTACTCCTCCAGCYTGGAGTCCTCCATGGGCTGCAGYCTTTCAGGAAAGATACCWGCAGGATTAAATCCAGTCAGTTCACTGAAGACATCAGTARCTACAGGTATTTATGGCCAAAGAAAGGAAGTGATTAAGTAGAGTGTGGCAATGATCCCATGACAGGCAGAGCTACAAAAGAAATGGCTAAGAAAGAAAGAGAAAACAGTCTGGGATTTGGTGCATGAAACGATAGCTTGTTTTCAGGGTAAATTATGCAGATTTTTAAAACATTATTTTCGAGGATTTACCCTTTTCCTTAATTTTCTATTCTTTTTTAAAAGTCAAAGATCCTTTATACAGTCAATGGCACACAGGTTGCAATCATCCTTATTCTCTCACTTTCATTTCTCATTTTGTTCACAACATCTGTTAATTTTTCTGATCACAAGTAAATTTTGAAACTATATCCTGGCAAGTTTTATGACAATGTTATGGGCCTTATTTCCATTATAAGCTAATTTATAATTAAATATTTAGTAGACAATAATACTGCAATTAGCATGCCACTGTTACATTATACATTGTAGTAAATTGGAATCATACAAAACCAACTTTGTGTACACCAACTGGATGAAAATGATTTAAAGGATGAWCACAGAGCTAATTGTAAGCTACTATCAGTATAAAATGACTGTCTTTGTGTTTTAGCCCCAGAAAGATCACATTTAGGKTTTAACTATTTTAACATTTGCTTTTAAAAGTCACTCTTTTGGAAGTGCTAAATTATGACAAGTTTCCTGATGTACAGCACCTTATATTACTTGTAAGTTGGCTGTTTTCTCAAAACTCACCTGACATGGGGTGCTCTGTGTCCTTTTACTCAGTTAAGGCCTTCAGTTTGTTTTGTAGCAATCATTTTAGTGCTTTTTTTTAGCTGATTTTTGGTCGTTTTTTTTAGCTGATCATTGCTGGCTAAAATCGCTATTTTTGCCATATCTATGATCTTGATATAGCTACTACAATGTTTCTTGGCTAAGAAAATTAACTTTTGCTCCTTGCTTCTATTCTTGGTTTTATTTTTCTGTCCTTTTAAGTATATAACCTGTTCAGCATATATTTTAACAGTAATTGCTATTTATTAACAGTTTATCTTACTGATTAGCTGAAAGGTATGTACTCTCTCAATCTTTTTTTCCTTCTTTATTTCTGATAGCTATCTGGATGGCTGATTTTACCTGCCCAGCAATTGCCTTTTTCAATTTAAATGTCACATATTATTGTATTAAATGAGTGCAGAGGACTTAGATTCCTGTGCTTCAAASAGCAAGGAAAGAAAGCAGTTCAAGATTAATGTAGTACACAGCAATTCATAGGCTTCTGTATAATAAACATTTTAGGATGGCTAAATATAGCAAATACCATAAATGTTTCAAAAAGAAAACTTCTATGTCCTTGCACAGCAATTGACATGGCATAATCTCAGCAACTCTTTCAAGCAAAATTATGAAATCTAATGATRTAGTAGAGAAGATGAGAAATAAACATATGTAGATTTAGAAACTGAAGAGTCATTTCTGCTTTGATTTAATTTGAAAGACAGCCATTAAAATCATACAKAGGGCTTGGTACTATGGTCTGACTTAGGCAGAGCATGACATTCAGTGCAGATCCTAAACCTTTCATTCAGTCATAGTCTGTAAACAGCAAAGTCTTACAAGGGTAGCAATACTCTTGTCACTACTGCTCAGGGCAAAAAAATAAAGTCTCTTCTAGTGGTTGAATGTTAAACTTCAGAACAGGTTGTTTCTTTAAAATAGGCAGGGAGGGGCAAAAAAGTGAAGGATTTGCAAATAGAAGACTTCTGTGCCACATGATTATTACAAAAGCTCCTGGACATRCTTTGTTTGCATTTAGAGCTTTAGTGTCTCACATCCAATCTGCTGCTGTTTTCTGCTGTGCACTGAAGCCCTGGTAAGCTCATTTGTAGGGTGGTGTGTGGTAGTGCATGTGTGTGTGTGTAGGCTTGGTAATGTCTTATACTGATTATGCATGAAGAGGTGTAAAGCTCACCTAAAAGCATTTTTCTTAAAAGATTAAGACAGACCTGAATCCTCAAATGCCTTCTTTATTTTCTGAAGAAAAAATCCTAACCCCCTCCAAAAAACCCTACAACGAGGAAAGAAAGTAGAGTTTTCTCTGAAAAAGTTTTGTTTGTCCATGTGTCATCTCTGTTCCAAATGCATAACTTTTGCTATGTGACAACAAAACAATCCAATTTTGTTGCTTTTCCAGCACACTAGTTTCCTCATAATTCCTGGTATTTGTCCTACTTTCTCCCTATTGTCCCYCTCTCAGTTTTTTTCCTCAACTTGTTGTTGCCTCTCTATCTTTTCTCTTCACCCTACTTCGAACCTTTCCATCTGTTTGTCCGTGCACTCTTGGACGTTCTTCTTGGCCACCTCGTCTCACAGGTCTTCCCTTCTTCCCTGTATTCTTTTGCCTAAAGAGCTGAAATGGTTCAGGGAAAGTTATTAAAGACRACAGGGCCAGAAGAGTCTGACCTCCAGTAAACCAGTTGTATTTAAGCTGGGATAAACTGCTGGTTTTAGTATAATCACCTAAAACTTACAGAGACAACCAGAATAAAACAGTACTAACCTTATTAATATCTAGTCTACTGACCTGATTTCAGTGTGAAGTTAAAATTAATTCTAAATTAAACAGGAATACAAAGGAATKATTAAATTCAGATTCTAGAAAGAACAGATATTACTGAAATAAAATTTTCTAGAAAACCTCTCATAAAACCCGGTGGCTATGGATGAGGGTGGAATTGTCTGATTTGTCTATTATGTCTGGTTTGGATTTAAATAACTGAAGTTGATTTGTTTGGCTGAGATAATTCTGCTGGCTGTATTACATAATCTGCATTCAAAATGCTCATAGATGGAGTCACGAGAACGTGCAAGGATCAAATCAAAACTGAGAGGAACAGTACTGTGCACAGAATGTTTATCACACAGCTTGGTCAAAGTGGTCTCTTCAGTTCACAAAATGGTGACAGTCTTTGAACCCAGCAGAAGGCTCATGTATCTGAAAGTTATTTTTTCCAGAGGTACTCCTGCTTCTTGTGAACTCCATGTTTGTATTTACTGTTCAGGCACTTCAAATATGGCTGAATACTGAACAGCAAATGTCTGTGTGCAGGAAAGATGATCCAAGTTTAGGCAGCAGTAGATGGACATCACCAGCTCTGGAAGCTGTTGCTATGGCAAGGCTACCTTCTACCAAGCTGAGGCAAGGAAATTCTCTCCTTAGCTGCTGACATGGTTCTCTTATGTAAGGGATCTAGCTGGTCATGAAATTTCTTTTAGCTCCTGACACATGCAGAAAGCTGCAACATTAAAATCCCTCACCTGATGAAAAAGATTGCTTGCTTGTGTTGAACAGGCATGTGAGCACAAATCTGGCTCATGGTCCTTGTATTTGTGCCACCATGGAGTAGGCACAACTCMGATAGAAAAGAGGCAAAATATCCCTAAATGTTGCCTCTTCCCTGCATAGCCTTAAGTTGTCACTGCACTATATGCCTTTTATTTGTTCAGGAAATACAAAGCCTCATTAGATATCTGAGAATATACAGGTAAGTGCAGAAGATCAGAAYGATTCTCATCATCTAGCAAAGTTCTGATCTCAAATTTTTACCTGTTTTTGTAACAGTAGAGTCATCAGATAATGAAATACCATTACTGTTTGATTTTTCTAAGTGTATTGTTCTGCACTGCTTTACCCCATCTTACCTTATTGAAACTTTCCTCTTTCCCTATGTGGTCTGCCAGTAGTATTGCAAATCCAGAACAGTAAATGTCTGATATTAATACTGGATGTAGTCTGTAAACAACGTGCTGTTTGGATCATATAAAAAATTGTAGTATTCTTACACTGGCACAAAACTCCTACTGCATTTTCCTGCCCCATTTTCCTTTTCCTTATCTTTTAAACCTTCCATATTCGAACTCACAGTTGTTTAACCCTTTCTCAGTCTCCCATAGTCTTTGCTTTCCCAAAAATCTACTTTCCCTTACCAAAAACATTGTTTTCCCATTTTTTCTTTAAATAAATCTGAAATATCCACTCAAATTTGTTGTAGAACACTGATATTCTCTCTTCCCCTTCCTCAAATCTTCCATCCCAGATTTACTGAGATTCCTTTGTGCTCGAGCTTGATAGCACAGATAGCACAGACTTAACCAACTTAGMCTCAGACTCTGCACCTGGAGCGAGAGGTGGGAGAATTAAGAGAAAGGACCATGGACATCTCAGAAGGTAGGATCAACAAAGATGACATTTAAAGAACCCAACAACAAAAAACCAAAAAAACTGTGTCATCCTTTTGGTAAGGGAGTAACTGCAAATCAGATGCTGAGTCAACTCTTACAGCATGTGGCGATTCCTCAGGATTCTCTTGTAGCTTTTTCATAAGAGGAGATCAGATTGCTGGTGTGAGGCAGAATATTGTACAAATAAAGTGTCTGTTTGTTTGAAATGTATCTGTTTTGAACAAATAAGTAGTTGCTGAGGTATCAGTGGGAAGAATCTGCTTTCTGTAATTTATGAGCATTCTGTGCATTTACATTCATAACAAAAAGTCAGGCTTAAGTATTTCTAATTGTGTGAAGAAAAGTATAAGGCATGAATCTGGCATAGAGGGTAAAACATGAATATATATTACATGTATAGGGCATAATCCTATTTGGTGCTTTGTCTAAACCCTTACTGGGCAGTAATAATTGCTGCAGAATACTAAAGGGACCATATGATGTTCAACATACCCCAAGCATGAAAATTTCTGTCTAGCTAAATTTACACTATGGTACCTTTTTTTTTTAATTATTCTGAATACTAAATATTCATTTGTGAATTTTGTTCTTGTGCTTAGAATTTCTTTCCTTGCAGTGAGAGCTTTCTTTTGTTTTCTTAAGAATAGTTAAAAYATCCAGGATCAAATGGGTGGAAGTTTGTAATGATTTTGTTTAAGCTTACTTTTCCAGGTTTATCCAGATTATGTTTACTGCTGTTATCTGTGTGTGATGTAAAAAASTATTTGTAGCAGATCAGAGACTTTCACTTCTTTGTGCTCAGCCTCAGGAGGACTGTCCCAGGCAGTGGTGGTGAGCCAGGGCTGCGTGTGGAGCTGCCCAGGCACAGAAGAAGCACACACTCCTCCCACTGTATCACTCACAATTTAGATGCTTAATTTCACAATCTGGTTGCAAGACTCTGACAACCTTGTTCTAGGCTTTGTGTGGACTTGGGAGAATGGGAGCTCTTAGCAAAACTCAGCAGGCAGGAGTTGGTGGGGAACAGAGGAAAATTCTGTCTATGCAGCGTTCATAGTCATAAATCGTGATTCTCTGCAAGTGGAAGGATGGTCAGTCCAAGTGGCCAGAGAATTCTGTCAAGCTGCATGGCAGAGATCACTGCAATGAGATGATCCTGAGCTATGTCAAATGCTTTTTTTTTCTCCCAGACATTTTGTTCTTCCAAGCAGGGTTTTGGGCATTTGTTGTAACTGACAGATCCGAATGTGCTGCACATGCTCCCTTACGTTCCCTTGGCAGCTTGTTACATCATCCATAAAAATCATCCTAACATGATTGTCCCTCTGCTGTGTATTCAGCTCATTTCCACTGGGCTTATTCGTGATCTGCCAGCCATTCTGGGCATATTGCTGATCTGCTATCCTTATCACAGCCAGTGATAATTCTCCTCTTCCTCACAGCCCCTGAATTTTTGCATCAAGTCTTCATAGTGTTCTGTCAGTCTCGGCTCCACTGTCTCTTCCCATGGATCCAAACAGTGTCTGTAAGCTTTGCTTGTTTCCTGTGTCCATTTTTCTTTCCCCTGAGTTGCCTCTGCAGACAGAGGTGCCCAGAACAGATCTCCTGGTGACCCCATGCTCCTGGTGGCTCTCAAGGCCAGTATTCCTCTGATTAACTCAGCAGTGATAGTCACTGTACTTCAGATACCTGTTTTAGGCAGAGAGCCTCTGAAACCTAGAGGAGATACCATCAGCTGTTCATGCCTTACTTCAGGACAGGAGAGAGAGACCTAATCTCTAAAATTTCTGGAGATGTGTGTGTGTAAATATATATATATATATATRTATATAYACACACCCTCATAKATGCTATAAATATAAGACAGCTAGGTTCTCACTATATCATATTGGAAGTTTTCAAGCACTCAGTCACTCCACCAGCTTTTGGTAGGAGTAATAACCTCTTGGATAGCTGAGGAAGTAGCTGTGTTTAGCTGTGTTCATAGCTAAGTTCATACATCATGAGAACTCCTGGAAGAAAATGATTAACATGCTGTGGGCTTTGTTCTTTAGAGAATCACAGAGCAATTGATTTTTAAGGGTGCCTCTAGAGATCATCAAAGGCAAATCCTTGCTTAGAGCAGGTCCAAGTGGATAAGGTTGCCAAGACTGTGTCCTTTTGGGTTTTGAATGTCTCCAAGGATGTGGAGTCCATAACACTATTTTTATTTTTTTTTTGTGTGTATGTTGAAGAATGCAAAATCAGAATTTAGTTCATTCCTATCAATTCTCCTGTGATCTGCACCAGTTGACCCACTCACTTTTCTTTCCATGAGCTTTTTAGAAATAGTTATATAAAAGATGTACTAAAATGTATAAGAGTATACAAAGATAAATATTGGTRTTGTATTGCAAGCTCCCACAGAAATGATGTACACACCCATCCACTATTAAAGACAGTTTTGTTCTGAACATTTCTATATTTTTACTGCAGCTTGTAAATATTTAAGTGGATAAATGGARTGGAAAGCTTCTGCTGAGTTGTCTCTGTTTTATGAATGGCAACTAAAACTTTATGTCAGTCCTGACTGCAAAGCTGTTTCATGCTATTTACCTTATTTTGTTAGATTTCTGTAATGGAAAAAAGAAATCGTGTTCTGTATCTATCTGTAACTGTGGAAACCATKAAGTAATTAAGAGGAGTACAGCTTCACTGGCTCATCAAGACAGCCAAATGTTCAAATAGATATACAAAACTTTTTTTTAAAGTAGGTTAAATTATCTAGGAGATAATTTATCTATAATCTATAGTCTATAATCTATAATACATAATGCACAATATATATAATATATATAATAGATATAATAGATATAATATATATGATAGATATAATAGATATAATAGATATAATAGATAGATATAATAGATATATCTATAATCTATACAAAAATTATCTATGAGACAATTTCTATGGTAAGTTAATGGTCTGTGAAAAATGGTGGTTGATGTGATAGAAAATGTGACTAGCAATTCATGGCTACTATATTATCAGAAGAAACTGAAGGAAATCCAGGCAAGAGAAATAAAGTTGAAAAAAAACCTTATCTATGAGGAAAGAGTGAGACAAAAGCTACAGTCGTGCTTTAGAAGATCATAGCTGTAAATATGACAATGCAGTTTTTGTGGGTTTTTTTAATACTGTGTATTAACTAATTTATTTGTTTAGAGGATTTGGAAAAGAACTTGCAGGGGAAGAATATTGAAATTATTGTATGTGAATGTGCTGCTGTGAAATTTTTAGACWCAACTACTACCTTCACAGCTACTGACTTTGCTTTCTTCCTTGAACTCCAAAAATATTCTCMGAGAAGTACATTGCAATAGCTTCTGGAACCAGGCTGTGTGCTGTTTTAGACATGATATTTCATATTGTTACTTTATAGTTGCCTGAGAGTCTGACTTCCACCACTCACCTTGCTGCAGGATTATTCTAGATAATGTTTAATTTTTGTGTAAATTGTCAGCAGCTTTCTAAAAGACTGGCAGCAGTAGCTGACAGATTTTTGTCAGAAGGACATGTGAAGAAAGTCAGGTGTTTTTTCTTTTTTTTCTTRATCTTAAAATGACTAGTAACACTATTTCTAGCAGC
This sequence comes from Malurus melanocephalus, assembly GCF_030028575.1. Classification (NCBI taxonomy): domain Eukaryota; kingdom Metazoa; phylum Chordata; class Aves; order Passeriformes; family Maluridae; genus Malurus; species Malurus melanocephalus. The sequence continues at coordinate 2,191,963 of NW_026623236.1, forward strand.
AGTGACAACAAAACTAGCATGAAATACCTGCATCTTTTCTGCCTCCTATAGGCACTTTGTAGTTGTGGGTTTAGAAACCTTGGCCAGGAATGAGATTAGGACCAATACATGACTTGTGTGCTAAATCGCCTAAAAGGAAGCATCTGATGCCATTTTAGATGTCCCATGTACATGAGACACAGACATATGGCTKGCAGATGTGACTTAACTCCTGTGGCAGCGAGGTGGGATATGCTGATTTACTGCTAGACCCTAATCTATCATTAAACATAGGAATTTTTTCCCTGTTTCTGCTTGAAACTGAGAGGACTCTCTTTGGCTGGAAACTTAAATACCTGACATGCCTCTAGTCATTTCTGTGTAGACAGAAACAATTTAGGCATCTTACTCTAATCCTTATTTGTACACACAGGATCTCATTTGAAAAAATCTCAGTTAACTGAAAGGCAAGTAGAGAAAGAGTTAGGAAGAGCAGTCACCTGTGCAAATGGAAAATTCTGGTAAGGCAGACTTTTAAGCATCGTTCCTGAAAGCTCTCAATCAAGCTTGTAAATGACACCACAGGCTTTAAGGTGACAGCCAGTTCTGTGAGCAATGCAGTCTCATTTGCTGTGAGCATGTCTTGTGGTTGTCAGTTCTGTGGCACCAAAAAAGATTGCACTAATTAAATATTTATAGGKCTTTTATAGAACTGCCAGTTTCATGTAACTTTTAAGAATGTAATCACTTGAAAACTTTGATGCTTGTGCAAAATTTTATTGTATTTGTCCAGTGGGGTAGCACATTATTGTAGACTGTGGGCAGAGAATGGGGAAGAACCCAATCAGCTGTCTGCAAAATCTTCCTTTTCTTGCCAAACTGGAATAAAAATAACTAGCTGAAAACCTAAGTTCTGAAGAAAATCTGCTCTGTACAGGTATGGAAGAGCAAAGGATACTAAAATGGCTTTAATGTCCCTGTCCTGAAATGGCTGAGCTGTTTATGTCTGATGACCATCAGCATGGGCACAGTGGTCCTCTCCCTGATTGGAGGGGTGGAGAGCCCAGAATTGCATGGTCCTGGTGAACCCTTCAGTCTAGAGTAGAGGATTCAGAAAAATCAGAACCTAATCTTCTAGGCTACTTCCTTACGAACAAATTGAATGCATTCTGGGACTTTAGGTTTTTGATTATCAGTGTGAATAAATTGACACAGTGCTGCTTGGCACACTCTTAGTCTTCTGYCTTTACCACTTTCTTACCAGTTTTTCCTGGGAGTTGGGGAATTGGGGTGCTCTTTGGTGCACCTCCAGGAAGCAACTTACATGGAGTCACCTTGTTTTGAAGCAGAGCAGAGATCCTATCACAGATACAAATTGCTCCAAAATGTTTCTGCAAATTGTGCTCCAAAATGTTTCTGTAAAAGTCTAGTGTGCTACTATTGGTGTCATTTCAAGATGTAATTTAATGGGAGACTCTGAGACAGTGCTGTAGGCAAAACATGCCTTTATCCCCATTTGACTCTGATTTTGGTCACATGATTTACCTCCTACACTCATCTTTACCTCCATGAAAAAAAAATAGATCTGACAAGGAATGAAACCAGGTTGAGAAAATACAGATAAAAATCCACTATGTTTCTAAATACRAGTGGCTCCTGGGAGAACCTGACAAACAAGTGAGTGTGTGGTACAGGGAACCTGTGAGCAAGAAAGGGAAAGGACAAACTCAAATAGGAAGAAAGTACAAGTAAGGAGGGAGTTGGGGAGAAGACCTTCCCTTTGCATAGCAGGAGCTATTGGATGAACCCAGGTGTCTGTACATTTTGAAAAATATATATAGTGGAAACTTGAACTCATGAGCATACTGTCATTAGAAAGGCAGAGTTGTTTACTTACTTAGATTTTAGATTAATGTAAATATTCAAGTAAAWTTTCAGCTTCACTTATTTATATTTTAATAGAGGGAAGCAATCACAATACTTAAGATTGATTTTATTGCAGAAATCTCTTTGATATAGCAAATGAGATAAATGCAAGGCTGTATAATAATTTAATGGTTTGCTGCATGTTTTTATGTGAACTCAGAAAAATTAAGTGATACATGWTCTAAATAAATTCTGTGAATGAAAGTTTTGTAAGAGCTAATTGTTAATATTTCTTCCCGTTGACTTTCAAGAGATGACTAATAGGGTGGTGGCAGAGCTGCTGAAGTTAATGGTGCCTCAGGCAGTGAAGAGGGTCTGCCTAATTAGATGTCTGAAATAACTAGTGTCTTCCAAAAGTGCATAGAAAGGATGTAAATTAAATTAATAAGCGGAAAAATTGTTGTGTGTGCCCCCTTCAGCAGGGAAACAATTAAGGCAGAGTGAGGGTTCAGTGAGGAATAGCTTGTGGCCTGCTTTGTCAGCACACCCGTTACCTAATTTGCTGCACAGAGATGAAGCAGGGTGCATGGGGGTCAGCCTAACTGTGGGATTGCAATCTCTAATCTCATAAATCTAAAGGATTGTGCTCCTTAGGGACCCTCCTCAGAATCCGGGCTTGGGTGAAGGATTTGGGGAACTTGCTCTGACCTCGGTCTGAGTTTTGCCTGGCATGTGACACCTAAATTTGGTATAACTTTTGTCCCCCCCATGTGACTTTAGCCTCCCAGTGCATGTTTGGAAGTTTCTGAATTTGAATTTGAAAAAAGCCTTTYTGCTGCATTTCTAAAATGCAGGTTTGAAATATGTAATTATGAAGAATTGTTCTYATTTTTGTAACTGAAAATACTTTTTCTGTGTGTGTAATTGTATATATTACTTATTATGGGCTCTTTCAAGTTGGAATTTCATGTTGTGTTAGTACAGGAATACTGTTCCTCCYCATTGTGGATCACATTCAGCAGTACCTGTAAGAGTAAGTTTGAGGAATATTTTTTCTGTGAATGAAATACTCTATTCACATGAAGGCAAGCATGGGATCCTTCTAGCATGTTTTCACGCAGCCTGTGAAGTTTCTACACGAATCTGTGTGGGAACTGTTGACCCACCTCTGCTGAGTCCTGTGTGTGCCACTGTTTTTTTTTTTTTTTTCTTGTTATGTGTAGCAGTAAAGCCCAGAACCCTCTGCTATGCTGTGAAAATGCACTTTTTTGCAGAGCTGTGCACATGAACCCTTTGAATGAAGAGCACCCCTTTACTGGTTCTCTTTAATAGCTTTGTGTGTGAAATTGCACTGACATATGCAAGGATGCCATAAACCAGAAACAAACCCAGAAACAAAAACCAGGCTCTGGATGTCTTGAATGACTTAATGTAACACTGCATCAGAGCTCACAGTCCTGAGGAGAGTAAACAGAAACTATTTTTGAAGTGACAGGCCAGAGTAAAATTGTCTAACACTCTTCATTTTACTGATGCATCGCRTGGAGGTCCAGAAGCCACATTAGAGAACTGTAATCCTTCATCAGAGCATTTGTTTGGTTGCCTAACATCTGTGGATTGTTAAGATAAGTTATTACACAGACCTGCTTTAGTTTAGATTAGTTTGGACCACATCCCAGTATATTCAATCAGGATATAATTCCTGCATGCTGCTAAATTGCTTGCTCCACATACTTCTCTGAAAATGTTTTTCAATATACAGTTTTGTCACTGAAACTCTTCTGCAACCTCAAGTTTTGATTTTTTTTTTCCTCTTAAAGAGAAGCTTTTATTATTTTTCCTTTTGGACTGAATAAATCTCAAGGCTACTGTAGCATTTTTTAATTCCTGAGGAGATTCCTAAACAGGGATGGTAGTTTAGCTTCTGTGTGAGTATAATACAGATTTTCTACATGTGTAATCTATGGTGATTGGTACGTATTGTGTCCAAGATGCAGAGTTTAAAAATAGCTGTAAGAAAATGGGTTTGTATTTACTTGTCTAGTATTTCTYYTTTCAGTATTCTGTATTTTTCAGTGTCTGTTTGTGCATTAGCTATTCTTATTTGTTTGTATCTCATAATATTTTGCATTAAATTAATTGCAGTATCAAAAGTGATTATGTAAATTAACCGTATTTTCTTGAAGCTAATTACATAATTTGTGCATATTTTAAATTATTGAACACATTAGGTTGTAAAGGAGGTATGATGCCAGGCTTGCATACATACGCATGTATGTAATTTAATTAGGATAATTTAATTTTACTTTGGTATTCCTTATCCTTCCTTTAAACAAACTCTAGTTGATTAATTTTTTTATTAACACTTTTTTCAACCTTTCTTGGAAACCGATAAAAYGCAGGTAATGACATTTTTTGTTACTGACTTTGGTTTATAGCGTTGACATAGATTTTATACACAGATACATTTGCATGCACAGTCTTGCTGTCTAATGAGCTAACACTTGTGGCAGATGCTATAAAAGCATTTTATAATGTGGCTTTTTTTTTTTTTCTCTTTAGCCTTGCTGGTTTTTTTTTAATGCCTGTAATAATAACCTGATAGACTAAAAGTCTCTTCTATTAGAACAGATAGTCTGCTAAACTGAATTGCTGGTATATGAGGTTTACTAGGTGGAATAAATTAGACATTTTGGAAACACGGTTTTTATTTTTGTTGGAAGTCTAGTGTTTATCTTTGTCAAAGTAGCTGTTTCTGTTATCTTTCCTATTGGTATTTGTTTTTATCATGATATATTTTTATGCCCCTGTTGGGATAATTGTAGCTTTTGATTAAGTTTGGGGTTTTTTTGTTAATATATTAGTAGATACTTCATTGTCTTTCTTAAATAGAAGAAATATAACAGTCATCTTTTGATAAAGGTATAGTCCAGATAGATGGTATAGAGTTGGATGTCTTCTCTGTGTGGTTTGGCCAAACAGTGCAGAAATGCATTTGGAAGTTCTGATGTTGTTTTCAGACYTAAAAAGATAGTCTATTCTAGGATGTTTAAAATAAATCTTAATTATTTTAAATATGTAAAATGCCTAGTTTTCATTGTGCCATGTAAGCCATGCACTTCTTCTGCAGGCCAGAGAGTAAAAGAGCTCAGTACCAGAGCTTTGTCCTGTTGCAATTTCTTCCACGAAGTGTTTTTTTTCCTGTTTTTAATTTTAAGTGCTGTATAATTTTGATCCTTCTTAGCCTTATTACARTTTTATCCATTTTTGAATTCTTTCTGCATTAAATTAAGATTCTTTCTTTCAGCTTGTTTCCTTCTCATCTYTATTTTTTATTTCTGACAAAAATCCRCTTTCTTCTGTATCYTTCATACATTTTGCCTATTYTGTTTTCCTTTCTAAAAACTGSTTTTTTGTCTCATTTTTTTTCTTAAATTTTCACATACTTTAGTCTTGAGTAACCATTTATTTTTCTCTGGTGAGTGAGTTGCTCCTGTATATAAGACTGTCTGTACTGTACATAGACTTGAAACATAAAGTCTTGCTTTAATGTGTGTGCTCCTGTATATCTGTGTGTAAGGAATTAAAAACCCCGATTTTACAAAAAAATCCTAAGCACCACAGTCTATGTACACAGCTTAATTGTGATTTACAGGGACACATGTTCGTTTGTTTATTATTTGCAGCTATAACTCAAAGAAATAATGATGGTAATTTGGTGGTAGTACAAAATACGGTACTTTTGCAATCTTTTAGTTGGTTTCTTAGTTTTCAGTTAGCAGATTTCTTTAGGTCTTACTTTTCTCCTGTGATAAGTAGTTGTTTTAGGTGTCGCTAAAACCATGCTGAATGTATTTGCAGGATAATGTGAGAAAATTTAATTACAAGGAAATACTGTGCTGATTTTCTGTGACCATGGAAGTTAGGGGAGTTAGCTGGGCAGGACACTGCTCCCTGAGGCACCAGTCCTGTTTACAGTGTGGTGGGCTTGTCTGTCCTGACAGCCATGAGAACAGCCCAACCCTCCCCACACTGCACCAACCCCACAAGCGTTGGTCACGCTCTCCGTGTCAGAGCAGAGCCAGGGCTGGGCTCAGGGAGCATTGTCACAGGTAGGACTGATGTATATTGACAAGACATTTTGGAGAAGCTCGCATAGCATGTGCCTGTAGGATGCTTGGCYCTGGCCAGTGCAGAAGCATGTTCTGGGTCCTGTGTGAGCACCAGCATCACTCGCTCGAGAGGGCGAGAGGTCGCACTGCTCTGCGGTACTGAGCATGCATGCCAGGCTCTGCAGGTGGCTGCGCTGACTCTTCTTGTTGTCTTCAACTAGGTTATGTGGGTATGCAATTTATGTCGAAAGCAACAAGAAATCCTAACGAAATCCGGAGCGTGGTTTTTTGGAAGCGGACCACAGCCCTCACCCAGTCAGGACGGGACGCTGAGTGATACGGCGACCGGCGCGAGCTCGGATGCACCRAGAGAAAAGAAAGCGAGACTTCAAGAGCGATCGAGGTCACAGACTCCCTTAAGCACAGCAGCTGCCTCATCACAGGAAATCTCTTCTTCCAGTGCACCRCCTGACCGTAGGAAAGGAGCAGAAGTGTCGCAGCCGGCCATGGGCCCCGACCAAAAGCAAGCTTCAAGGTCTAGAAGTGAACCTCCAAAGGAGAGGTAATGCTTTCTGCCTAGATAGAGCCTCACAATTACAAATGCTAGTTCAGCTGGGCCTTCTGTATGTTTGCTACTGTGCAAAAACAACAATTGATTTACTGACCAGGAAAAGATAATTTTTTGCTAGCAAATACATTGTCTGTTTCAGTCTGTGCAACAGAAATGAGGAAAAAAATGATTGATATTACCATATACTTGAATGCATTTTGGTGTACACTTTTGATACAGAATTGTAGTTTACTTTTAAATTTTAAATTTGACTGGTGTTTTTAAAATTATTAAACAAAGAGCAAACCTTTACCTTTACTTGAAGTTTTAAAGCCAGCACTCTCCCAAAAAATCCACACCTAAGCAATCAGAAAACACACCCTGTGGAATTCTCTCAGATATCCTTATGTGTTATTTTATCAAAGATACTTCCAATTTTATTGTTAAARGTAWTACAATTAAAAGACCTCATTTACAMCTGCAAAGTTAACGTTCATGTAGAACAGCAATAGCACCATCTTGAATTCAGACCAAGTTGTATGTAAGAATAAAGCCAGAACCAAACCATTTCCTTTTAAGTGAGTAAATGAGTTAATTCCTGRGCTGCATTCCCTGTGATGAATGGGTTGAGGAGTAGCAGATCAAGAGAGCCTAATGTGATGAAGCAGTTGCTGTTCTTTTGGCTGCTTCCTGGCAGATAGCAGAGCAATTGAGGCGGGAGGCTGTGGCAACAAAGCAAGGGTCTGCCATAGAAGATTCTCTCAACTCTGGCCAGAATAGTTGATGATTCTTTCCCCCTAGCTATTGGAGCTGAAAATGGATGATGAACAGTGGCTTATTGTGTGGGTGAGATCTGTCTGTGTTTAGCTGTATCAGATTCAGGTTAGTGTTATATATGTGTATGGTGTAAATGATGCCCTCCCCTAATTCTGCTGACTTTTGTCCSCTGACACAGGGAAGGCTCCCAGAGCAGTTGTCACTTTTCGGACAGCAAAATGCATTCTATTTCTTCTTTTCTGTCAGAAAATGAGATGTTTATATTAATTACACAAAATTAGTGGACTTGGCTTGTCACTGAGAGTTTCAGATGATTTCCGAGTGTTCTGATTGAAGCCCATCTATGGTAAACTCAGGTACCATTTATTGCCAAAAACTCAGAAGGAACRGGAGATGGGAAAAATAAAAAGATAAGGGAACTTAGCATGGATGGTGTCCAACTTTGTTCTGTCAGATGCTTCTGTGAGGGTCTTTGATATGTAATCCAAAGATGTGTCAGTTGTGGAAGGGAAGATTCAGTGCCACAAAACAAAGTCCTAGTGACTTTGTCCCAGTTTGTGTTCATCTCAAAACTACTGTACAGCTGTGTTCATCCTTCTTCAAAATCAATGGATTCATATRTGAACTGCTAAATGAAGGGGCAAGTGGAATGATGAGAGAAATAAAAAATTCCAGTAAGGGAATTTTATGATTCTTTGGCTTGCTTATTTTCCCAAAGCAGAATATGAAAGAGAAAATAATTATTTATTGTTTTGTACTTTGTCTGCATAGAGAAATACTTTCATCCTCTTTTATTACTAGAGGAAAGAATGCCATTAATTTATCTTAAGGAATCAATTTGCTTTTCTTTATATGCTTATGAAATGAGCATATTTTTTTTGAGTTTTAGTAAGATAAATCAAACTAGTTTAAATATTATTTCTCAATATATTATCTTTTGCATTTTTTCTATCTATATTATTTCTTTCTGTAATATTATTGTGGTAGATACTCCATTTTGTGGTATTTATATCTAAACTGTCAGGGCACTTGAAGTGAATTGTGTGGTTAGTTTGTAACTCTTGTGACTACTGCCATTAAAATGGAGAAGATACTCCAGTACTCTGAAGAGAACTGATAAAGTACTGACAAAGACATSTCTGAGTCTTTGTACTTACATAGGTAAAGTATCTGTCTTTATCCATGTCATTAGCCTTTTTGATTTTACTCATTAATTGGACCATTCATAATATATGTTTTTGTGGACTCTKGAACTTKYTTGCTCTTGGAAWATAAAATTAAGATGGAAGGATTAATAGATTTAATTTGTGTTAATGGATTCAGTACTTTTTTTGCCATAGCTTATCCCAGTTTAGAATTTGATTTCCATAACTGTATACAAATATTTTTATTTGCCATTCAATTTTTCATGTTACTGTACTCCTTTTCATTGTAGGAAGAAGGCAGTATCGGTTTCTGACCAGAATGGCAAAGTCGTAAAGAGTGAGCGTAAGCGTGTGCCAAAATCCTCCCTTCCGAAAGATGGACCAACAGATGACAGGGAGCGTAAAGAGCGGCATGAAGGTAGAAGGCTGGAGAAAGGCAAGTCACAGGATTACCCAGACTTGCCAGAGAAACTTGAGGAAGGCAAAGTGCCTGATGATGAAAAAGAAAGGAAGGAAGATGAATATCAAACCCGTTACAGGAGTGACCCCAATCTGGCAAGATATCCTGTAAAACCGCACCCTGAGGAACAGCAGATGCGCATGCACGCCAAAGTTTCTAAAGCACGACACGAGAGAAGACACAGTGATGTAGCTTTGCCACAYACAGAAATGGAGGAAGCGGAGGTACCTGAGAATAAATTAGGAAAACGCTCACAATTACAGGGAACTCAGGACAGAAAATCTCTTGTGGAAACTCAGAGGTCGTACTCTATAGACAGAACAGGTGATGTAAGAATTTCTGTTTCTAAACAATTAACTAAYCATAGCCCACCAACTCCCAGGCATAGTCCAGTTCCTATAGAACACGTAGAATACAAGAACCACGATTCCTTTATAAAACAGAGCCGCCTTGATCCTAGCTCTGCTATTCTCATGCGAAAAGCAAAGCGGGAGAAAATGGAGACCATGCTAAGGAATGATTCCCTTAGCTCTGACCAGTCGGAATCAGTGCGGCCACCCCCTCCAAAGCCTCATAGAGCAAAAAGAGGCGGAAAGAAAAGGCAGATGTCAGTTAGTAGCTCAGAGGAAGAAGGGGCATCAACACCAGAATATACTAGCTGTGAAGATGTGGAGATAGAAAGTGAAAGTGTCAGTGAAAAAGGTAAGGACTTTTCTGTATATTATGCACATGGCCATGGTTTGGGGAAAAAAAAAATCTGTATTTTTCTCTCTCTTTTGCCTCTTTTTAATCATACACTTATTTCCCCTTGCCTTTCTTTTTTTTTGCAACTGAGAAGTGTCTTATTCCTGATGAAATCTGCTTTACAATGTTTCCTTTTGCATTGTTAGATGAGGTGGTTACAGTTAGCATTAGCTGATGAGTTTCCTTTTCATTCTCTTCCCTCTTTCTCCGGAAGGGACAGAATTCAAGGTTTCTAGTTTACTCTCTTGATGATATCTGTAGTCCTTTGGTYACTGCTTCATTCTTTTGTCTGTATGTAGAACAGTTTTCTGTGGATGGATTGAAATGAAAAGTGAGTTCTGTAACAATTGCAGGAGACCATTATAAAGCATCATAAGATACGCAAWTTTTTGCTACATTTAATAAAATATCAAAAATCTGCCAGAGTTCATTTTTAATAAGGACAAGATATTGGGCAAAGAGCGTGGTATGTAGAAAGAAATGAGAATTGACAAAGTTGTTGTCTAGATAAATTTTCTTTCCAGCTAAGAAGTATGTTTAAAGTCTGTTTTTTCAGTTTTGTCTTCATCTGTTGGTGGTAAAACTCAACAGCAAGAAGTAAATTGTAGTACGTTGTGTGCTTTTAAACAAAGCCTTTCTTTTGGCTGAAGAAGTTAATCAAATTCAGGAATGGTGAACAGATAAAATAAGCATTGTCWGAGAAGATTGTGGTAGAACTTAGCAACAGTCTTATAATCCTACTTTGTCTTTAAGTGACACTAGAATGAGCTGAAAGCCTTTTGTGTCTTTGGAAGTAGCTTTTAGCTCTTTAACTATCTGTGTTTGTACCTTGAAAGTTTCCTGCTGGTATTCATACTGAAAATGCCAAGGTTTGTCTGMACTGCCTTTTAGTTCCTGGCACTGTTTCTTGGCATGTTTGGGATTCTCATATGCTAACCTGTCTGTCTGCCTTTATCTGATGTTGTGGTCTCCTAGCATCCCCTAAAGCTCCAGGTAAACATAGGAAAGAGGCAATATTTCTTTCCTATCTCATCAGAATAGCTGCTTGTTTTAACTTTCTAAGCATGAGCTTTTCCATTGAAAATATGGAAACTTGCCTTTCTGATCATTTTTAAGGAGGAACAATGTGATCATGCCCTGAAATTTTATTCCAGATTCCACTAAACTGTAAAAAACCTCTTATTTATTTGACTGAATTTTGTCAAATACTGGAATGTATTGCTCAGAGATTTAYWMAGTCTCCATYCWTGGAGATGYTCAARACCCAAATGGAGAAGGCCCTGAGCAATCTGCTCTGCAGACACCACTTTTGAGGAAGGGTATTTGAACTAGGGACTTAGAGAGGTCCTTTCCAGTCTCAACTGTTCTGTCGTTCTAAGACAACACATCTCTCTCCCTTATTTTGTGGCCATGTTTACTGCTGACATTTTGATTTGTGTAATTTTCTCTGACTCCATTTGTTGGTAGTAGAAGTCTGTAACACAGCATTTCTTTTCCATCTTTGTMTTTTGCTTTCATGATGTTTATCAGTTTGAGGTTGCTTTTGAAGTAGAATTTCCCAGGTTCAGTGTAGGTTWTTATAAACTGAAAGGTTGGTGTTGTGAAAGTCAGGTCCTGGCTGAAAGTTACTGATAACAATATGTTGATATAGTTTGTGTTATGATAGTCTTTCATAATTAAAATCTTTCAATAGCTGCTTTCAGGCTCATGACACCGATCTCAACTTTTGACCAATGTCCCATTGTATTGTTAAAATGTTCAGGCTTGGRTTTTTTTCCCTTTAGTGTTACGAATTCCAGAGAATTTCAAATGTTGCTAAAAGCTTATCTTCTCAATAACTGAATCAAGTTCTTGGTTGCCTCTGAGAAACATGTTTAGGCTCCCCATTTACATAGTGGAGACCTTGGTTTGTATCGTATCAGTGCTACATCACTGTATTTGAATAAAAATTATTAATGGGAATATGTTAGAGACCTGTCTGACCACTGACCAGCATATATTGATTTACATTGTTGAGCATTCCTCGAGACCTTGTGGGTGTATGTGTGTGTGTATATATATATATATATATATATATATTTGTGTGTGTGTGTGTATGAAGAGGTATTCAGTACATTAATTACAGAGGTGTATTTATTAATTTAATAGATGTGATATTTAGACCTTTTTTTTTTTGCCTGATTTTTGATATGATTTTTCCATGAAAAGGATTGTAAGTGGAAAGCCTTTGAAGATGGGGTGTGTAGCCCATAAAAAAGAGATAGGAAATATGAATACAAATTAGAAAGCAGAAGAATTTTTTTTATAGTAAAGTGTCCAATTATTTTTACAGTTACATTTTCATCAGTACTTGAAATAATCTGCAGTATTTCATAAAAATAGATGGTAAAGCAGGCAATTTTATTAGCCAAGGAAATACTTTAGAAATCCCCCAATACTCTTAAAAGAAAATACACTACTGTAAAAGGATGTAGTTTTAAAGAAATATATATATATATAAATAATTTTTAAATGCTGGTATTATAACCCTGGTCATAATCCCATTCTTTGCAATTTAGCAGCATTGTTACAAATAGAATTTCACCAGAWTTACTTCAGTTCTTTGCTTGTAACTTGGGAGAGATACTGCCCAGGTTCAAAGTTACAGTGCTTTACTTTATAAGCCCAGGAGGGTCTGGAATCTCTCTTCTCTTATCTAAAAGTCAGCTYAGTCAGAAACCTGGTGCCAGAGTARTATAGATGGAGCTACAAACTTTGAATGGCCCTATCAAAAAAACCCAAGATACTAAAATTAATGTCTGCATTTGGTGAGTACCAATATGGAACAATCCACAACTAAGTAATAAAAAATATACTATTTTCATTTCTATGTTGAACAAATAAAACAGAAGTTCATATGAGAAACATCTTAAAGGGATGTTTAAAAGCAAATGATGCCCCACAGTAAGATACAGTATAGGTAGAGCAAATAAAATCAATATTGAAATCAATAGCCAAAAGTGGTATATAAAGTAGATACTTGTGAAAATGTTATTTTTTAACATTTGCATTTCCTAGAAACAGATTAGTACTGCATTACCCTGTCTTSTGAGCCCAAAAAGCCTTCAAAAAAGGCAACATCCCCTGCTATTTAATGTAACAATTTAATATATGTTTCTTCAAAATTATTTTAAATATAATGSAAAAACACTGGAGATACTTTCTTTCAAAAAAAGAAATGTCTTTTGCAATCCATCAGAATTTTACTTCTTTGGTGGAAGATGCAAAGGTTTATGTCAAATTGCTTCCATRTTGGAGTAAATCTAGAGAAAGAGATCTTTAGCAGTGTCCAAAAAAAATTGATGAGTGTCATCTCAAATTTCTTACTAGAGTATCTTTACTGGATGCTACTGATTGTTGATAATAATTTTCATTCTATTATTACTAGAGTCTGTAATACTCCTTATTCTGAAAYCTTGTAATAGTTGAACAATAGGTGGACTGAGTTTCCAGTGAAGTCCTGGCAAGGCAAAAGGAATCCTCATMGAAGGCATGCATTGCACTCATACTTGCTTCAGAGACAAGCTAGAATAACATAAACCAGACTATTAGAAATTAAATCCAGACCTCACTTCAAAACTAACAGTTTCTGCCTAYTGCCATCGAGTGAAGAATGCAAATTGTATTTGGCATAAGTTTGAGAAACAGTATTTTCTATAACGTTGGAAAATAAGAATTTGTGTAGAACTAGTAGATTTGTGTCCAAATGAGGTTGTACAATTCTTTTAATCCCATGATGGATGCAAGACATATTCCAGAATTTTGCCATGCAACCTTCGAAACTGGAAGATAAATTAATGTTGGAAATTGGAGCTATATTGAGGAGGTATTGCTCCAGTACTATATGTAACTAAATGTGCTATTGATTTCACATTTTGCATACTTATCATTCATATTTGCCTAAATGTGTATTTTGTTCACACCACAGGCTTGAAATTGACTTAATACTCGCAAATTGTTAGTAAAATGCTGAACATCTAGGTAAAACTCACTCTGTATATTTGCCAATAGATTTATTTGGTGTGAGGGGAGCATGATAGAGTTGGCACCTGATTTGAAAACAAACTCCTCAAATGACTTTCTGGTTTCTTTCAGTGAAGATGTGGTTGTTTCATTCATAATGCCTTTCTCAYGGTACTGTGAGGAACAGGGAAACTCAATTTAATTTAATTTCACTCTTAGGATGTTAACTTCAGATTAGAAAGTGTTGTGGGCAGGGATCTGCTGTTTTCCTGGTTTATGGCCAGGTGTGAGGCAGGGAGGGAGAGAGGAGCAGAAAGGGACACCGTGGTTTGCTGACAAATGTGTCAGTGCTGGCTCAGCTGCAGGAGAAAGCATYTGGCCCCTTCCTCCATCCTTTTCTGGTGTTTTGAGTGTCCCTTTGGGTGTTTGTGCTTAGGAGTTCTCCTAGGGGAAGGAAAGAATAAATTAAATCCTTGCCCCAATGATTTCTAAGTTCTGTAAGCATTGCTGACAAGGAAGGTGACTTGGGGGCAAAGAGAGAAACCACACACGTGCAGTAGGGACTATAAAGGGACCAAAAGAAAACATCAGGAAAAGGCTGTAGAGAGGAGAAGGATGGTTTTAAATGTTTGCAGTTCAACTTTTTGACTGAGGTATTCTCAGCCTGGAGTGTAGGCAAGTCAAATAACATCTGTAACATCTGCTAGCATATTTTAGCATCTGTTTGCATGGGGAGTTGGKCATGGAGTTTTAAAACTGGAGCAGAATTTGTTTAAAAATGTGGCTGAGATTCAACTTAGTGCAAAATAAAATACCTTTGCCAGGAAGATTATTAGTTTTTAGAAATTCATTCAAATTTGTCTTCTAGTCCTTGTGCAGTAATCTCCATCTGATTCAGATTTTAATGAAAATATAATTTAAAATTACTCTAGTTTCAGAATTTTGTTCATTGCTAACATTATTCAATGCTATCAATATTCAGTGCTTTTGAGCAGCTGAAATTATTTACAATGCTTGTGGAGCTGTAAATAAGTGTTTGTTAAAGTAGAGTTGGACAGTAAGAAATCTCTTCTGTGTATGTGGAATGATTTAAAATACATCCATTTACAAATGACATAAGCGTAACATGAGGGGGAAAAAAAGTAAATTTGTTGCCAAGATATCCTGCATTTCAGAGAGCTATGTAACCATACAAATGAGGRTGTTGTGGAAGGTATTTGGATGAATTTTACTATAAAAATCCTAATACAGCCTTTTTTCTAGTTTACCCTAAGAAGGAAATGAGCATGCTGAAGGGAGTTCACAGGAAATGGTGAAGTGTCTAATTCATGAAATAGCAACAAATTTGTCCTGATAGTAATTTTTCCATTAGTAAGATGATTACTTTCATTACAGAAGGGCAGATACTAAAKTATGGATGGAGTCATATGTTCAAAAAGACTTAATGTTTGACATCAGRGTACCTTTATTTTCAGGAGCTATGGAAGTGTTTGAACTTGTAGAGAAACCCAGGAGTTTTCTAGGTTTCTCCATGAAAGATCAAATCTCAAAAACATGCAGCAGTCTTTTTTTCCATGCAGAAACCATTGGAGGTATTAGCCATGAGAATGTGAGTGTGAGCTCTGGGTCATGGAGCACATTTTAAAGGTMTAAGAGGGAAATGAAAAAGCTTTTGAAAAGCTTACCCCAATTTTAGCTGCTGAGCAGTGCTTTTCAAAGTACTGCTATGCAGTTAACTGGACTAACTCAGCTAACTTGATACATGACATGGTGTTATAGCCAGAGGATGATTTTTCCCTACACTTCTGCTATTCAGTATTTTTTATACGCATATACTATTTGAATACCATAAAAGTTATGTGAACTGATACTCAGAATTTAATGTTAACTCTTTTGATCTGAGACCTTAGAGAAAAAGATGAACCAAACTGAGTTTGGTAAAGCTGCATAACTGGATGGTCTGTGCAGTGTATTGAAGGATGAGTTTAGGTCTTGGAACTGAAATGCAAACCTTTGCATTTTTTCCACTGGTATGGGAAATCTGCCCCACTTTGGGTGAAAAATGAAAGCCTGTAAAAGAAAAAAGTAAATTAATTATTGGCTTCTAAAATAATACATGCACTGTTATTGATGTTAATTTTATTTAATTGCAGAGTTAGCTAGGAACAAACAAGCATCTGATGCTGTTATTTTCTGAAGATGWTAATTCTGTGTCCTTTTCTTAGTCTATTTATTCTGATCATCCTATTGAGTCCAAACATAGGGTTATACCATGTAGTGCTGAGTATTTTTGTTTAGCACTTCGTGCTAATATTTCTCTGGTACTTTTAGATATATTTTTAGTGTACCATAACACACTTAATTACTATAATACACAGGAGCCATTCTGTTTTTTTCTTTAAACATTAGTTTGAGTAGATACGCTGGTCTGTATGAGTTTTCTAAAATCAGTACACTGATAAATAGCTCTAGGAAAACCCTGATTGTGTCAGAAAGAAGGTTAATAATTATGAGATGTCTGTGTTTCCTTTGAATAAATATGCATGGTTTCATCTTGTTCCTGTCTATTTTGAATGTCCCTCTGTAAATTATTTSCCATAATTATTTTCCAACATATTTKCTCATGTGTTTTTGCATTCTTCTGATGGTTTCTTTGTTCCTTCTTTTTCCTGTACATGTGAGCTTCAAAATTAGGGACTCCCCAGCTACTCTCTGTAATCTCTTAAGCTGRTTCTTGTCTCCATTTCCCTGTGATGCCAGGCACATGTATTATGGTTTCAAATATGCCCRTCTCATGTGGTCTCATTGGTGATATTTCGTGACTAGTAAATTAAAGAGCTGTTCTTTGACTTTTTTGGCCAAAGTCAAATGTAATGAGTTGGTATACAGTGGTATAAGCTGTAGTCACTTGTTCCTTATTTATTTGTCTGCTGTTTTATTGCCTTGCATTTAAATTGCAAGTTYGGTGGAATTCAGATTTTCTTTTTATGTTTGTACATTTCCTAATTTTGTGAGATTTSAGTACATGACTGAGAGACTCCAACATGCCTTCATAATAATAAATTGGTATGGTTATTTAGTGCAAGGACATRTTATTACTAAGTACCTTTATGCTCCATTTATCAGCATCCAGCAGAATTCCAGATTACTTTCAGGTGTCCTCTGAGATGCTTGCATCCTCTCACAGATAGCTGCAGGTTGCCCCCATGACCCTAGATGCCTGTTTCCACTACATACTAATTTGCTGTTAATCAGCTAAATTACCCTTTTATTTGCCTGTTTTGTTTTCTTGTCAGGTAACAAGGTGATTCATGTATGTATAATGTGTATACTTCTACTGCTTATGAAAACATTTTGAAACTCTTTCTTTCATTTTTTTCCAACCTTATAGCCTGTTTTCACTTTTGGGTTGGTGTCCTTTCAGTTTGTTTTTAGTTCTTTTGKTTTTGTGGGGTTTTGTTTTGACTTTGTTAGTTTGTTTTACTGATGGAGCCACTGCTAAAAGATACAGCGTGACACAAGTTTGTGTGCATTGGGCCTGTCTACTCTTTTAATTTTTTACACACCCCCGCCAACACAAACCATTTTTAAGACCTTAATATAATACTTCTGATAACTGATCATATTTGTTTTCTGGTCCAACAAAAAGATTCTTCTAATGTTTTAGTTCAAAGGGATACGGGGTTTTGTTTTRGCTTCCCATTCAGCTTGAACATACATAAGGAGAGGGTGGAGCTTTACAGTTCTGTTTTCAGTTTGAAAGGTGTTTTTGTCTTATCTGCATAAGTTTGCTGTGAGAACAGGAAGTCTGCAAGCAGGACATATGCAAAGATAATGTGCAGCTCTGATTATTGGTTGGCTAAGGTATGTAGTAGACAACTAGGACATACCTGCTGCTGGCCCAATACACCGTTAGTCAGTTCACTGCTCCTTCTGCAGACACCCAACTGCTCTAGATGTTGAGAATTGAGTTAGTTACTTCTTTAGGTGTTCCAGCACTTTAAATCTCTGCATTTGTAAATGTCTAATGACTTAAAAATACCTCTCTGTCATGCATGAGTTGCTCAGCACATACCCTTGACTGACTGCAAAAATTGTATATGAAGAGCTTTCTAATTTTTAAACAGTTTCAGCCTTCAAGGTATTTTGCAAGAGAGTGTAAGCCTTGGAAATACTCTGAGGCTATGCAGTAAGTACACGCTCACACTGGTATTGTTTTAGACCCTTAGTACTCAATATTTTGTTACATGTTCTTTGAAGCCATGAGGGAATGTCTAATAAAACATTTTATTTAGAATAATTTCATTTTACATTTTCTTCCTCTCTGTAAACATAGACTTTTCTATTTTAAGAAAGAAAATATCAGCATTCTTTACTTTGTGACTTGTGGCTTTTCTGTACCTTGCATGCAAATTTGACCAAGTCTAACTTGGTCCATTGAGCAAGTTGAGAAATGTGTATAGTATGGTTCATTTGGGSCATAAGCAGCATGGGGATTACTTTGCAATTTTCAATGCATATCTGCAGAGAATTTAAGACTGTAAGTCCATTATATGGAGGTTTTGATTGCATATGGGTCCTAGCTTAATATATATGATGTTAGTCGGGGGAACTAAGTGTGGTAAAGGAATCAGTAAATTGGTTATATTCATAGAAAGGCTTGGGCTGGAAGGGACCTTGGAGATCATCTGTCATGGACAGGGATCCACCCAMTRGAYCAGGTGGCTCAGTGCCCCATCCAGCCTGCCCTTGAACACCTCGAGGGATGGGGCATCCACAGCTTCTCTGGGCAACTTGTTCCAGTGCCTCGCTACTCTTTGAGTAAAAATTTCTTAACATCTAGTTTAAATATCTTTTAGTTGAAAACTATTCCTCCTTGTTTTACCATTATCTGCCGGTGTAAAAAGTCACTCTCCCTCTATTTTATATTCCTTGGCTGCCTCTCACACATGCGTAATTCAAGAAAAAATGTTTTCAGACATGTAGCAAACAGGTACACARTAATTTCTAGATTTTGAAGTTCCAGTTTTTGTAACCTAGTCCTCAGTTTGGTAACTCTTTCCTCCACAATTTGAGCTTCAATTATAATTAATTATTCTCAAAATGGTAGTTGGAAAAAATGCTCTATTTAAAGTGACTTGGTCATGTTATTATAYTAGTTTTTAGAATTTTCATGGAATAGACTTGTAGACTTCAGGGTACATGCTTCCTTTTGCCTCTAAAATTCAGTGGGTGCTCTAGATCTGCTTAGGAGTTGTCAGTCASAGAGTAGAAGTCACTTTCTGAATCAGACATGAGCTTTAAAATATACTTCTTGTAGTAACAAGTCAGTGCATATGCTTTAATGGTTGGCTTGTTACTAATTTTGTTCTTTTAGTGAAAACATAGGTATCTTTTTACTGGAAATGTAAACTCAAATATAACTGTAACTTGCTATAAATTCAAAAGCAGAATTTGTAAAACTTTGCCAAGTTTAATTAAGTGTATTTACTAAATATCATGAATCAGCTAATAAATAGAAATAATCTACAAATACAAAATAAAATTATATTGAAGTTTAATATAGCTAGGTTCATAAAAGTAGGTACATATTTCCTCATTTTTATGCTATGCTATTAAAATACTTAGGTTCTAAGAATATATTTTGCCCTGTTGCTCAGGGAAAAAAAATATTCCAGGTGTGGCCCTTTTAACCCATAAGGCCACATGTTCTTAAACAATTAAAGCTGCGTTTAATGAGCCACTAGATGGAGCAGTCAAATATCACTTTTTCTATCAGCCTTCTAGAAACCGTGCTAGTTTCTGTCTCAGCGCAGAGACAATCTGGAAACTTTGCTACTTAAACCAATAATTTAAAAACCTTTGTCACATCTTGTCTCCATGCAYATTTTTTTCCATAGGCAGATTTACATTTGTCCTGTAGCTTTAGTGTTGCAGATGATGTATGGGATGTATTCTGCATATGGAAATTACACTGACAAGAATAGCTCTATCGAAGCAGTTACTCATTTCTTGAATTGAGTCCTATTCTCAGGAAAAAAAATCTCAAAACATAACAAGGAAATGGTATTCTTCTTTGGGGATCATGATTCAGATTTTCAAAATTTTTGGAGATTTAAAGTTGTACATTTACACGACTCTATATTTGTGCTTAAGAAATATTGGTGAAGTTGCATCTTCTCTTCCTACTTACCCAAAATATCTTTCCAACCTAATTTTCTTCTGTGACCTAATGCATAAGAAACACCTGTTTAATCAGACCATATTATCTGCTTCAGGAACGCTGCAGTAAAGTGGGTTCAGGAACAAAAAGAAAATCCACAATAATGCAAATTGATGTTTTCATAATCTTTGTTTTACTGTAGCTTCATAGCATTACTGAGACAAGATTTTTTTTTTTCGGGAGGTGTGCAAGACTGTGAGTATATATGTTTATGTGAAATAGATTATATGTGTGCTATTAGAGGGCATTCCAGTGAGTCTGTTCCAGTTAAATACTTCAGGGATCGTGCTATGTAGTTACAAGCATGATCCTAGAGTAGGGAATGGAGCTGTGTGTGAATATAAACTGCCAGATTTTTGTTTTATTCTTTGCCTTTGTCATGTCTTTGGAAGTCAGAATGTTCTGCATTAAAGATAATCAGCAGTGTCACAAGAGAGGAAGTGTTGTTGTGAAGCAGCTGGGTACAGTCCTTGGAGTGTCTCAGCCCTGCTCCTGCATCACAAGTGGGAATTGCAGATCCTGGCASTGGTGTCCTGTCAGCTTTGGGCAGGAGTGACACAAAGCTTTGCAGAGCAGGAAGCTCATGCTGGGCTCCCCAGGTGACTCTCTTTAACCTGTGTGCACTTTATACAGCTCTCAGCTGAACTGTGAGATGAGCACAGAGTTCTCCTCTTGCAGTGAATGCTAATCAGTGCCCTGAGCTGAGGGACAGTGACAGCCGTGCCTTTTTCAACTCTTTCAAAGTCCTGGGTCATTCAGAAGTGTAATGGCAGTTCTTGCCTGTCATGCTCCRGAGTGCTACCACAGCAAATTGGTGYAAGTTTRTATCAAAATACRTGGYATGCCAAGGGATTTTGTATTCTCTGCAGGCTCAGATTTTACTCAAAATAAAGTATAAAAGTGACTTGCACTTACAGATAAAATAGGACCCTTACAAAGGAGCTCACAAATRCAGTTTTAAATAGATGTAGATTCTCAAAACTTTCAGGTTTTTGCTATTTCTGTCAGTTTTTGTGTAACATGGTGAACCTTATCAGTGTATTCAGGTAGTTTCAGTTATCTCCCATGGGAGAGGCATTATGGATTTGCCAGTAGTGGAGTTGTTTGTTCTCTTTAAGCAGTGACTCTGGGGAAGGGCAAAACAGTCCCATGTGAATGGAAATGGAACTGAATGCTTAGGAATAAATCCAGTTGTACTACTGCAGGCTYTTTGCCACAGAAAGGTTGCTCTAAAATCACTTATAAACCAAGTTGGTTACCAGGTTTGAAATATCACTGCTAAGAAACTCTTAGGKTGTGGCTATTCCTACAAGCCRYTAAAACACTTAGGAAGACATTAATTTTGCCAGTGAGCAGTTGTTTGTTTTTCTAGTACAAATGTACCATTTACATTTTGACTTCTCTTCACCACTGTTTYCCTTAAAAAAAAAGCTACAACAACTACTGATATTTTAGGCATGTTGCCATCTTAACATCAGTTATCTCTGCCACTGTGGACCTAATCTTACTTTGTCCTAGAAAATTTTTACAAGGATTAGGAGTGAATTTTCTGACAATGCTTAAACAACAGGGTCACCATTAAACCCTGCATTTAGATGTGTGGTTTTAKTAATTCTTTTCATTTGTTTGTGTGGATGGTATAAAACATTTTAAACTGATATAAAAGGCTATTTAATGAAGGTTCCTTTTGGAATGGTCAGTACATATGGTACTGCTGCTTTACTTTCTAGGTTGAAACCTGGAATTTTTTAAAATTAAAAGKTCTGGCAGGAATCTGAATTGTAGAAGGATTCAGAAATTAAACCATGYCTACGTCCACTTAGGTAGTACAGAAAAGAAAATGCAAGAATGTGAGYTTAGAGTCTCAAATTTATCCTGGAATAGAGAAACAGAATAAAATAGTGATACATAGATGTCTATCACCCATGGCTATATAACATTTCAATCACAGCCTATACAGGACTGTTCAGAACATGTGTTGTCTTTTGGTTTTCACTTTGTAGTGAAAGGGTGAGGAGAGTTTTTGAAAGGGGAAAAAAAAAAGGTGTTTTAAGGAATTTTGTTAAGGCTATGCGGCTGAATTAAGTAAGCTGTAAGGACATTGTCACCTCAGGTTGATTCTTCTCTTTTTGCTGTAGTCCAGGTTTGAAGGTGATGCGTTTTGCTTGACTTCTCTTTTGGCAAGAAAGCTCAGGTGCAGGTAGAGGGCTGCAGTCAGGCTGAATTGACTGCAGAGATTTGGTTCTGTGAGTTCAAGCCCGTGCCTGASCATGGCTGTCAAAAATGTTGCTGGCATGACACCCCTTCACACCAGCTTACTCTGCAGCCCGCAGGGGAGGGACTTGGAATATTGGTCTGCAGCAACCACAGTGCTGTGGGGCGTGAGAGTTGGGGGAGATCTGTCTCTGTGGAGGCAGTAACACAACAATTAGAAACACTAGTTAAAGTTGGGAACAAAAAGAATATTTTGATGTCGTTTATTGGTAAATTGAAAAGTCAGTGCCTGCATATTGGTCACCATTTAACTGAAAACTTCYGTCTTTGATTAGCAATTGAATAGGTGAGCAAATTGCTTGAATTAGGTTTTAAGATGACTTTTGGCTCTTAAAAATGCCATCCAGCAGATCTTTTATAGGTATTATAAGTTAGTATGTTRCTGCTCTTGTACGGAAGAAAAATATTCCATAAAATCTCCTTACACACAGAGGTCAGTTCATCACCCTGTGATGTCAGAGGAAGTGCAGAAGTAAGTGACGGATGGCTGCACTGTTAGATGTCAGTCAAGGCCAAGTATCAAAATGATACCTGAGGAGTTGCTGACTTTTTTTAGTAGATAAGRTAACTAAAATAAATGCTTTGCAAAATGACTGGATAATAAAAGTTGGATAGCAAAGATCTCAGCCACTGCACTTAGGAAGTTGAAGGCCCAGCACAGGTTTTCTAGTGTGAACGTTCCACTTGTCTCTTTCCAGTTTCATTGTTGTGATCATCTTCCTCAGAGGAGTCAAGAACAATCAAGTCAGTCACGGGTGGAGGAAGGGGAAATTAAATATCAGTGGCYGCACAGTACTAAACAACTGACAGTGGATCTTGGAATGCTGGATACAAGAGCAATAAATAGCAGGGTGTTTCTTTACTGGCTCTTTCAGACCTGTGTGCTTGAAGGGCTTCCTGTCACTTGGCTGCGCAGAAATRCCCTTCTGTCTTCCAGTCTGCTGCAAAATGGTGGGTGATGTTCTGTGAAACTCCCCCAGAGGACCTTTAGAAATGATGTGGTCAATGCATTATTCTGGGATGCCCAGTGGAGGCACACTGCAGCCTGCTCCCAGTGCATTTACGCTTTRTTATTCAGAAGGGTGCCAAGATGCTTCACTTACACTTCCAATTGATTTGCTTGGATCAAGGTTTGTATTRAAAGCTGTGGAGCAACGACAGCATGGCATTGATTTAACCCATGCTGAATGAAGACCAGACTTACTAGCTTCAGCATGTTACTCTGTAAATGTGACAACCTAATTTCTACTTTGGTGCTTTTTAGATATTTTTACTAGGTGGCCAGGAATATAAACAGAATATGCTCATGCCTGGAGGGGAGGGAACTTTGATGAGCTCTAACAAGTTTGATGTGTGTTTAAGGGCAGACTTTTCTTAAGGGAGCTATGTGTCTTTTTCACCAGTGGTTCTTAACCAGACTCTTTTCAGTAGTTACGAGAAATTTCACAATTGGTTCTAATGACAACCTGTAACTTCTTCTTCAGAATTATGTGAATATRTGTATTTGTATATTTACAGATAGATGTCATTCTCTTGTAAATGGTCAAACATGGTCTAAAGTTGCAACTATTTTGCTACAAAAAAAAACCCAAAAAGAGCTTGAAAAACATTCAGTCTCTTCACTGGACAGTACTTCATTGAAGAGAAAATGCACTTATGCTGCAAGTGTTTTAATTAGCCCAGTCTCAGCTAAACACWGCACTTAAGCCTATCAGAGGCAAGTGTTTTTTTCTGATGAGTTTAATTCTGGATGTACAGCCAAAGACTACATAAAATTTCTGTGATCTCARTAGAGCATTTTGTGGTCTGGAGTGCTGCTAGCAGCAAAGGAAAGCCTTGTTTCTTCCCCATACGTCTTTCTTCTGGTACTGGTTTTACGTGTCTAACATTTTACYACCAGTCAAATTCCAGTCCTTTGTCCATCAGTTGGGTCAAGTGGTTATGTCAGTTTTCCACCCACTTAATCATTCACCAGTCAATCCATGGCTTTCTGATTTGGCTGGAAGGAYATTGTGAGAGATTTGGTTGGAAGCTGTGCTACAGTTACCTTAAACAACATCTGCTGCTCTCCCCTTGCCTGCAGATCCAGAAACTGTATTGGTCAGGCACACCTTGCCCTTGGTAAAGCTATGCTGGTGGTTCCCAGCCRCCTTCTTGGCCTTCATGTGCTCAGGACTACATTCCAGAAAGATTTGCTCCAGAACCCTGTAGTTTCCCAGGTCCTTTTTCTTGCCCTCTGTGGAGGAGTGGTGTTCGGCTTGTCTAGTCACTGTTAATTTCCTACAATAGCCAGGACTTTTTGAAGCAGATCAGACAGGGCTGCAGTACGAAATGTCACATACAATACCTAGTATTGTATCTAAGACTCCTGCAATTGTATTAGAGTGTCTTYCCCATTGTAACTTGGCTTTGGGGTCTGGAGACTGCAACATGGATAATTTTTGTTGTTTCTCTCATTTGCTAGTTTGCATTCCAACTTTAAGCATAGGGGTTTCTTTCCTTGAATTGCTCTTTTTGTGTAACTGAATTAAGCTTGGGACCATTCTCTGGCTTTCCTCTTTCCAAAAATGTGTCATAAAACTTTTGGTTTAGAGGAAARTTGCATTTTCACCAGGCATAAAGCTGAACAATATGTTTAATGTTTGGAATTTGTTCTGTTAAAACTTCAGTAATGGTAGACTTGTGTGAGATTGAACAATCATCTCATCCTTTTCTAATAGTCTTAGAAAGGTTTGTAAATGCAGGAGTATCATACACAGATTAAGAACTAGAACAACCATTAGCAGGAATATTATGAAGGGCTAAAGTATGATGGTCAAGATCTAACTATCAGATGCATAGTATAATGTGCCTCAGAAGAAGTGGCAGTAAAATAATTTGGAAGGGTAAAAACCTCCAGAGATTATGAAGGCAATACTATCCAGAGCAAAGTTTAAAAGTGTTACAACTTAATAATGTGCTTTTACTAGGAAAATGGAATGGTGTCCAGATTTCTGGTTTATTTCCTACTGCTTTCCTACATCCTACATGCTATTAATGGATGCAAAAGTAAACAGACCAACTGTGAGCGCTTGATTCTCAAGCTGTCAGATGAACCTTGTGGCAGCCAGAAAGTCTGGATGTGACTGGGACTGGGAGGAATGAAATCCACCCTTAGGGACGTGCAGTGGATGCTGGAGTTGGTARTACTGTTCTTTTCAGCAAAATGCTCTTTTCTGACCTCAGAGCATTCTTCTGTTGCTCCTCCCTTGCCTTATTCTTCAGGAAATACTTGCAGACACCTTTGCCATCTRCTAGGCTGGGCTGCTTAGGCAGGGCTTGGGTGGAACTCATGGCTATGGATAGCAGAGGGTAAAATGGGCATTGAGGACTGCTGGAGGAGCAGGGAGAGTGGCAAACAGTGAGAGCTTCAGCAACACTGTGAGGCACAAAGAACCTTTCTAAATGTGTTTGAGAAAACAGTTCATTATGGTTTTCACAGACACATGTATGCCATGGGAATGACAGGAATGTTTGAAATAAGTCAGAAAAAAAGCCTGGCATAGTGCAGTCTCATTTACCAATTCTGAGGTTGTAGCAAGTGAGGATTTTTCATCTGTTGATTTTTGTTATGACAAAATCCCCTGTCTTGTTTAGTGTGTGCTGTGAGGTGAGGTGAGGTGAGGTGAGCGTTCACGCTCCAGGTGTGCTGTGTTCTGAAAGTGACGCAAAGCCCTCAATGCCTGCCCTGACAGAAGAGGTCATCCTTCAAGGAGTAACGCAGCAGGGTCAGTGGATGTGCTGTGGAAGTGTCAGAAATTTGTCATACTCTGTCTTCTGTTGSTTTTGCAAGAAATGTTTCCAGCTTTAGGAGAAAGCTGGGTATATRTTCTCCAGTCAGTAGCAAATGATCGCTGTCTCTTGAAATATATAAAGACTGGACACTGTCCACTTCCAAAAAATCATCTCCTAACAAAGACATGTCCATGAAAAAAATCAGTTAGACAGTTGTATTTTCCTCCTGCTGATACAGTGCTATTTGGTACACTTAAAATCAGCGGTGGCCAGGGATGCTGTCTCTGGCTTTTGCTTTGACTGACATACGGGAATGTGACAAACAACATTCAGTGCCTTGGGTTTGATCCAGAATTATGGGGAAACAACTTGATTAAAGGTGTGTTTTCATTATTACTAATAGGTCTATATATTGTTAAGTATGAAAGAGCTGTAAGTTCTCATTAGTTTAATTATTTATATTTTAACCTTTCTAAGCTTCTCTTTTTTTTGTTTTTCCTTCTCACAAATTTTAGTTTCTAAACAGCAGGATTTTTTTGTATTTTGGATGTCCTGCATTGTATTTTGGAAGCCCTGCAGTATGTAGATATGCTGCAGAGAAACATCTGTTTGTACAGAGGAAGACTGTCTCTGCCTCAGAAATAGTTTCATTGTTGTATCAATTGGAATGTGATTACATTAGGTGAAATGCTTTAGCAAATTCTGTTAGCTATAATTCTCTAATCATGTGGCTTTTGCAAATACAAGTTCTGCTTTTCTCTTTTGTCATGAATATGTACTTTAGAACATAAAATTATATTTCCAGGTTTTTTTAAATTTGGAATATATTTTTCTTATATAAAATTATGTTTCCATGCACACATCTATTATATATGAAAAGAATTAAATYATCCTATTAATTTGTAAAAAATGATGAGTTTTTCTCAAGAGCCATTTGTCTTTTCAATGTGCTAGAAGTAAATCTGCAGCTTGGGATGTTTTACATAAATTAAAAGAGCTACATTTCCTTTACACAATTGCTTCATCTGTGCAGTTGATTAAACTTGTTCAGTGCACCACTGCTGAATATAAATAATAACTGCAGCAGTAGTATTGATTACTTAGGTGCCTAAGCTCGTGTCTGTTGGCTTTAAAGCACCAAGAAACTTCTTTCCTGTTCTATCCAGAGAGGAAGGAGTTGTTTTTTTTTCCCATCTTGTTTCCTGAGGATCGTTGATTCTGGATTCCTAAAATCATTAACTCCTTCCAAAGACTGAAACTCCTTGTCATTGCAGCGACCGGGTATGAACTAATGCAGTAATCGATGCTTGCACTACACTGCAGAGATTTGTTTGGATGACAAGGGCTCTCGTTAGCCCTGTTTGGTGTCACCGGTGTTCAGTGTTTGACACTGCAGAATAATTTGGCTTAGAATCAGGACGCAAGGACCTTATGACTTCTTTTATATCGTCTCCTTCACACTGAAGTGGATTTTTGCTTGCATTACGGTTTTGCTACAGTTGCAGGCTGGATTCAGCAACCTCCTAGATGCCAGTTGTGCTTTAAACATTCTCTTGCTGAAGCTGCTATGTTTGCTGGGTTTCTTCAGTTTCTGCTCCATACGTTGCATTCAGGGACAGGTAAATAAGGAGCTGTATAGTGCTGAGTTGTTAGTYATATTTTTATATTTCGTATTTTTAAACAAAAATTGTCTCTTTTTATGAACAGACTTATTTAACTGTGCAGTTCTAGTGGAGATGTATCCTCGGAATGTGAAGTATTAATTGTAGCAAATATTCAGCTTAAGCAGGGAATAAAGAACTATTTTACTTTTAAGTCTGTGTTTGTTTCAGTTATGTTTATATTTTGAAGGCTTGCGTCAAATATAATTTGACATTAGTGATGCTATGTGGAATGAGCTTTTAAACAAAAATCTRTATTTTGAAAGTGCACATCAAAATATAAATCTGTTTCTGAAAAGTAATAATAATATTCCTATTRCATTGTGACTTCTGCATTTTGGAGAAGTAAAGGAAAAAGAATTTAGACATTTACTTCAAGAAACAAACATTCCTGYGTATTATTTCTTCTTGGCAGAAGACAATTGACATGTCCTCAATCTCCTGAATTATGCTATTGTTAGGAGCTTTAACAGAATCAGAATGGAATGTGATTCWGTTACTTTTATTTTGCATATTTTTTAGGGGGGGGAAATAATCAAACCCATGTACATAGAATGAAATAATGTTTTTTTCAGCATAAGATACAGTTACAGTTCTAATARTATATGGGTTATAACAAATGTACAGTTCTTGTT
Source organism: Malurus melanocephalus (assembly GCF_030028575.1). Taxonomy (NCBI): domain Eukaryota; kingdom Metazoa; phylum Chordata; class Aves; order Passeriformes; family Maluridae; genus Malurus; species Malurus melanocephalus. The sequence continues at coordinate 2,220,165 of NW_026623236.1, forward strand.
ATTTTGTACATTATTTCTGCATGATCATATTGATGCATTGCACTTTCTGATCGGGGAAGGGCATCAGCTTTTCCCTTTCRTATTGGAAATAAGGTCCTCAGCTAAATCACTGAAGGATCACAAGGGGAAAGTGAGAAGAAAGATTCACCATTGCAGGTTCCTTGGGGATTATGCARTGTTTTGAGAATAGCAGATACCTTTAAAACCCTATATCTAAGTAGTTGATAACACTGTCTGTAAAAATTTCAATTTTTTTGAAAAATAGTTTTTTCACTAGCAGAATTAATCCTAATGATGCATGGTAGGTTAAGTTATGAAAGAGGTTTTATCCTCTTGAAAATAATGTGTTAAATACTGTATTTTAAGAAATACATGTTTTAAATTTATTTCATTTCAACAGAGTTTAGAGGAGAATTAGAGAATTAGAGGGCAGAATTACTGAGGGCAGAATGTGGAGGTATGCATTGGAGAAAATGTGATATAATAGTGGTCAAAACAGAGATGGAACAGAAACATCAGCAGGAATATCAGGAAGACAAAACGCTAAGGTTGGGAGGAGACAATGATCAGCCTTAGCTCTGCATGGAATTTAAAGGATAAGACTGGAGAAAACCTTTGGCTAAGATCAAAGCCTTACATCTCTCGTGCTTAATAAATAGTTTATATCTACATAAAGWAGCTAAATCCCCGTTTCTTCTTCGGCCTGTTCCCGGTACATGACTGTAAACTGCATTCCAGAGATCTYTTGCACTCTTGGCTAAAGTAGATGAAGATGATGAAATAGGATTGGGATTGAGAAATACAGAGCAGTGACACTGCGTTGCAGTGATTCAAGGCTGTACTGTAGGCAATGGACAAACAGCAGCATGTCTCCAACCTTTGGAATAGCRAGGAACTGGGAGATCTAAAAGGTGCTTTAAAATCACACTGAGCCCCACATCCCCTGGTCTAGTTTTGGTTTCTCTTAAGAGAATTTGATACTTTTGTGTAATAGACCAKAGAGATCTAATGAACTATTAACAGGCTATCTATTGCTCTCTGTCCATTAAATTTAAATCATCTCTCCCCCATAATGACACTTCAGTATCCTAAATATTCCTCTTTGAAAATTGAACTGTTCTGCAAGGACAGAACCTGAGATAATGAGCTGTCATCGAGCTATTATGTCAGGGTATTGGTTAAATGCAAAGGTTTTCAAAAGGCAAACCATGATGGACAGTAAGACAAAAAAAATCCCCCAAGCTAACAACAGACCCTTAAGTTCTTTGTCAGATTGACCTCTGGAGGTATTTGGTAGCAAAAGCAGGAAAAGCACTGGAGCCTTGGTCTCTGGCCAACCCTATAATTCCCAAAGTATAAGGATAGTGGTTTTCCAAGCAGGCCAGGCTTGTATGCTGTCCTCTCCTGTTACCATTGTGATTGATTGTATTCACCATGATCTTCTGCACAGCCAGCTCTCAACTGGACAATTTCTCCCTCTTTCTACACTTGTTTCTCCWGGTCTGAATGTGAGCCATTTCCTTGTCTATGCTGAGCCTGGTCCTTTTTTTCCAGTTTGTTTCTTCTAGTTTGTCAGGATAGCTTGGAAGTCTGATTCTGGCCTCCTATGAATAGCCATTCCTTTGTTCTTGGGGTGAAGTCACTCACAAATCTAATATTTTTCTGTTTGGTTACATAGAACAGTAGTGTGAGTGTTGAATATGACTGTGTTCCAGGCAAACACTACAGATCCTGCTTAATGAATACTTCAGGGGGTATTTGTTACCAGTTTTAGCTGATTATGATTAGAATATTTTAGAATATGATTTTCTGAATAGCTTTTCTGCTTATTCTGGACACTTTCTGGTGTGCCTCTTAACATGGCACGCTCATAAACAAAACTGCTTAACTGAATGTATTTGGCATCTGCAGATTCTTTCCATAATATTCTAGACTGGCAACTGGTAGGTTGGTGCTAGGTACCAGGTGTTAGGGACTAAATAGTTGCAGAATTATCTTAGTTGTTCTTGCATACCTCTTTGTTTGCATTAAATTTTGTGTTTCTAATTTTGTCTTGTGTGCTTCCTGGTACTTGATCCCTGCAGGTTACACTCAAATGGAGCTTTCCATTGATTCTTCCAGAAAATGAAACATTTATGACTTAGTTGGTCAGTCTTTGACTGCATTTCTCCTGAATTGAGCTGATTCTGCTTTTAGTGTTAGTATTATTTCTTAAATGCTTCCATGATTGCTGGACTCCTCCTTTTGCTGCTTCCTTATTTTATTCAAGGTTGAAGTGTTTATTCAAGGTTGAAGTG
>NW_026623236.1:2222570-2431091 GCF_030028575.1 Malurus melanocephalus
TTTTTTTCTGCTTGGCTTCCTTGCCTTTTTAAAGATCACAAAGTTTATTAATGTTCACATTCTTAATTATTTCCTCTCTACTGGTGGGAAGCATAGTTCCAAAGATCCTTTTCTTGTTTCACTGGTGTCAGTGAAGTCTCAGAGTACACTCCAGAGATTCTCCCTGCAGTATTCCCTTCTGAACTGGAAAAAAAAAAAACAACCTCTCATTATCTTCTAATGCAGCATAACTGAGGATTCTCATGAGTGATAATTAAAAAACACCAAAACAAGCAGAAAAACCAGCAACAACAAAAACTCAGAAAAACCCCAACCAAGAAAAAAACTAAACAAAAAATCCCCTCACTAGGCTCAATCTTCCTAATTTGTTCTTCTGGAATATGACTGCATCATGGTGCTGCTGAAGTGCTTTTCTCTTAATTAGAGACTTTCATCTGCTGTATTTCCTTCTACARGCCTGACACTCGGAACAACCAGGAGCCTTTTTTTCCCCGATTCTCACACTTCCCGTCTCATTAGAATATTAATTATCTCCCACAGTTTTCATGAAGATGAAATCATAACTTTGATTATGAAATATAATCTTGCTGTTTCTCAAGTACCTCGTGCAGGTTTGCGTCATGGACTCTGTGTGTATGTTGGACAGCAGAAAGGATCACTGACTTTCCCAGAGCCTTTCCCTGGTTCTGTGGATAACAAGAAGCTTTGCTTTCATTTGCTGTTGTTTCTATCAGCATGTCTATAAACATTGTGCATTTTCTTCTGTATCTGAGCAGAAATGCCTTTCTTCTTTCCACACAGTAGTAGAAAATGTGTGTTCAAATGAGCTTCTCTGGCCATTGCCTGTTTTGGTCACCTTATTTGCAGTGTGTGCTGCAAGGGCTCTGATGGGCGTTGTATCCATGAGACTTCTAATGTGTGGGCTGCTATTTTACATTTTTTCCTGTTTTCTTTATACTTGTTAAAATTTCTAGCTATTGGTAGTATGGAAACTAAACTAAACACCCTAGGGTTTGAGGAAAGTTTATTTTCAGCTTTGATTTTCAATTATAATTTGTTAATAAATCAGTTTCTAACAAATTCTAAAATAAAAAACTTAATATTTTTAAAACTCTCAAAGAAAAAATACCAAAGGAAGCCAAAATGGAAATACTACCTTTTTTTTTTTTCAATAAACACCATTGCTTTAATGTGCACAAGAGATAGGGAAAAAAACCCAAACGAATCCACATTTTAAATAATTGTGTTTTGCTGAAGAACAACATGGTATATTTRAAGTGCTGGGAATTCTTTCAGAACAGCAGAAAAAGTATCAAGAACTGGTCAGGCTTTTATTGTACTAGATAGCTGTGTATATTTATCCAAAATTACTAGACCACATTACTTTTTGGGATAACTTGCTATACATTTTTCAAATTTCATTATTCASTGGACCAAAATACTGTCAAGAAATGATGTCAAAACTAAAAGTGTTAATTATATATTATATTATAAAAGTGATAATTATATTGAAACAGGAACTGAGAAACTGTTGACACAAGTTAGTGTCAATATTGAATTGGAATTAAATAACAATAATAAATTTATTCAGAGAAGCTCTAAATTTCTGAAAGCAGCTCTCCTTCCATCCATCTGCAAAATTARATTCCACTCAAGAGAATGATCCCAGTCAGCAAAATCAGAGACAACTCTGAGACAGCAAAATTTTCCTTAAATCCTTAAGTGCCACAGTATCACAATCAAAATGTTTGCCTGTTAATTTTAAGTTTCTGGTGCTAACCCTTTTTCTGGTATCCTCAAGAAAATATTTTTAATGAACCTTTTAAAATATCTTTCAGATTAATGGAAGTGCATGCATCTTGCTGAGTATTTTACATCTGCCCCACTTTGTGATGACCCTACAGAATATGCTTTTGAGGACCATTCCTCTGTGAATCATACGTATTCTTGGACTCACATGCTTGCAATAAGACTTACACATCCTCAGAAGAGYAGTTGGGATGGTCTCTGAGATAAAGAAAAAAAAAGATTTAGCTGAAAAGGGTTGATGAAGACTCTTGGTGTTTGAGTGAAGTTACCAAATAATGTTGGCTCAGAGAGTTCATGAGCAGATTCCCTAGAGATTTAGGAAACTTAGAACAGTTCCCTTGTTATGTCCCTTGTGTCCATGTTAAAAATTTTATAAACATTCAAAAATCCTCAGTTTGTTTCTTGACTAGATAGGGATTTTTTACTTTAGCCTTCCATTGGCAAGATCAGTAATCCTTGCTTTCAGTGATGTATAAAGCCTTGAAACAACACTAAAATAATTCAGGTAGGAAGTCCATTTTGTGAATCATAAAAATGGGCCTAGTTGTTTTTGTTGGAAGGTCTTTTTCAAGTATATCTTTTAAGAAATCTTCAGTTATCAATGAACACAGGGTTCAAGATTCTGTTATAAAAAAGGATATGTCTAAACTGTACACCTAGTTAAAAGAAAATCACAATCTATGAAATAAAAACTCTTTGCWAAATCAATATCTGGATAACAAACTCACACTATATTTTAAACAGTTCACAGAAAATTCACCTTATGCCTAGATTAAAAACAAAATATTGACAGACTTTTTCATAATCAGCAACTGACAAATCATTCCTTCACAAAATCAAAAAGAAGTGTGAATTTGCAAACTCTTGTAAAGGAACAACTTTGCCATAGTAACTAGGGAGAAGTCAAATGGATTTTCCTTTTCACTATTAATGCCCTTAACTATCTATGTAATACTTCATGAGTTCACTACTTACCTAATTATTTCTGTATTTCTTGTTTGCAGATGTCAATCAGCACTGCTTTGCTCACAATGTAGCGACCACTTTAAAAAAAGTTYTTCAAACTAAGGGGTTTGTTTCAAAATAAAATCTTGAAGTATTCATTTTTTAGGAGAAAGAGTATGAAATGTCCTTATCTTCTAAACACAAAAGTAAGGAATAACCGTTTATTTTCAGTTTGTATTGAATAAGCCCAGGTTGTTTGTTATCTAAATCTGAAAGCCTAGTGTTTGATAGAGCTCTGTAGACCCTTTTCCATGTTTTTTTCTTACTCAGAAATTTAATTAAGATATAGAAAGGCATTTTATATCTCATCATTAAATGAAAAAAACTAAATAAATACTGAATTGAGGGAGCAATCTAAGAGGCTTGTTCTAGCTCTTAAAGCTATGTGCCACTTCTTTACCTGAAATGGGAGTATTATGTATATATATATATAAATTGTAATTTCTATGGAGTATTTTAACTTTGGAGTGTTACAGTATGTTAATATTCAGTGCTTAGGAAATTTGCCAGCAGTGAACTGAAATCCAATGCAATTATATATTTTCAGTACAAAAGAAAACCTAAATTTCACAGCTTTGTGGTGCATTCTTCCCACAAACTGCACAAGCCAGCCTGTCCTTGAACTGTGTAGATGGTAAAACACAGATCTTGTCCTGCAAGGATTTAAGTTCTTAACTGTTGGCATGTGAAGTGTGTTGGTTTGAGACTAAGAGATAATGAACATTTTTGTGAAGCTTTCTTAGGCAATAGGTAGCTTTGAATTCTCTGCTTGCCACATGAACATGAGGGCTGTTTTCCAAGCTGCACTACTCATGTATTCTCTTTATGTGGTTAGTTAGCAGCTTGAACTAGAATGATTTGAGCAGATGTTGTTTATACACTGAATTATTTTTCTGATAAAATGATAATTTTTTCCTGGGTGCAGAAGTACTTTCCTGATTAACACWATCACATATCACATCTATAACAGCAGCTCACCAGAGAGACTGTCCAAGCAGCCAGGGCTCAGGTCAGGAAAGCTAAAGCTTTTAYATAATTCAATCTGGCTGGGGACATCAAGGGCAGCAGGGGAAATGCCTRTAGGTGTGTCAGTAATAAAAGACTAGAGAAAACATGGGCCTGCTCTAGAAGGAAACAGGAGGTCTGATTACCTGGGATATGAAGGCTGAGGTACTGAATTGCTTTTTTCCCCTCAGTCTTCACTGACAAGTGTTCCAGCCACGCTGCCCAGACTGCTGCAGGCAGAGGCAGGAACTGGGGGAACGAGAAGCTGCCCACTGTAGCAGAGCAGGTTTGAGACCATGGAAGGACCATGGAGGTGCACAGGTCCCTGGGGCATCTGTGACTCCTGAGGAGATTGGTAGATGAAGTGGCTAAGCCACTATCCATCACATTTGTGAAGTTGTGGCAGTCTGGTGAGACTCCCACTGCCTGGAAAAGTGGAAACATAACCCTCATTTTTAAAAAGAGAAAAAAAGGAGATTTTCAGAACTACAGGCCAGTCAGCCTGACCTTTGTTCCCAGTAAGATCCTAGAGCAGATCCTCCTGGCACTATGCTAAGGCATGTGGAAAGTAAGGAGGTGATYKGYGACAGCCCACATGGCTTYACTAAGGGCAAATAATGCCTGAAAAATTTGGTGGCCTTCTACAGGAAGGTTGCAACATCAAGGAAGAGTGACATCAGCTACCTGGACATGTGGAAAGAATTTGACACTCTCCCATCCTTGCCTTTAAACTGGAGAGATGGGGGTTTTGTCAACTTACCACAACTACAGACTGGGGGCAGAGTGAATTCTGCCCCTCTACTCCACTGTGGTGAAACCATACCTGAAGTGCTGCATCTGGGCTCCCAACATATGAAGGACATGGACCTGTTGGAGTKAGTCCAGAGRAGGCTACAAAGGTGGTCAGAGGATGGAAACACMTCTCCTATGAAAACAAAGAGAGTTAGGGTTGTTCAASCTGAAGAAGAGAAAGCTCTGACAAGGCTTTATGGTAGCTCCTCAGTGTCTAAAGGATGACTACAAAAAACCTGCAGAAGGACTTTTTGCAAAAGGCTTTAGTGATAGGACAAAGGAAAATTACTTTAGACAGAAAAGGAGTATATTAAAATAAGATACTAGGAATAACTTCTTGACTGTGAATGTGATGAGACACTGGAACAGGTGGAGCAACCTGGTCTAGTGGAAGGTGTCCCTGCCCATGGCAGGATKRTTGGATCTTCAARGTCCCTCCCAACCCCAACYATTYTATGATTCTRTGGGTTAATTAGAGAGATGTAGTCTGACTGCTCTGTTTGCAGAGTAATTTTAGATTACCTTCTAAAATACCTTCTCAAAAATATTTTTCTAAGTGTCTTGGTTACCTGATAGAACTGCTGTATTAATTAGCAGCTACATGCCACTATTGGTCAGTTAAGTTCCTAACATGGGCTGACTGACTCTTACCATCAGWTTCTGCTTCTTGTCTCAAGTAACTGCTGCAAATCCAGTGCATATGGATTTGAGCAAATTGCTGAAGCACATTCTTTGTTGAATATTAGTAATCTCTAAATATGGTCTGTATGGATTTGGGAAATCATCTAGGGATATTTTATCTCCACTGTTCAAGACTCTTTGGAAATCAGCAGGAATGGTCATACACAAACTCTCATATTTTGTGTGAGCATGGCTTTGCAAGAGACAAGACTGGTGTTTCCAGCACTTCTCAGCTTTTCAGAATCACTTGAAATCACAATACACCTGCTTTTGGTATAGATAGTGCTGCTGAAGATGAATTATTTTAGAGAAGATGTTGTTTTGCTGGCATGAGTTTAGCTTTCCATTTGTTTTGAAAGCACACAAGTTGCATATATAAGAACAATGACAATTTATTAAGTTTTACTCCCTATCTTGAATTTTGATTGAAGGCAGCAAAAGTCTTAATGAAAAAAGCTCAACACATTTGTGTCTTGTAATTTATTATTGTGTCCATGTACATCCAAGAGTAAAGTAATTGAGCATCAGTATGTTAATTGGAAAAACATTTCATTGCTCTCAGGATACAACTTTTGAATTATCCCCTTAAGAAAAAAGGTTTTGCAAATATATACTTTGTTTCACTCACTTGGTCTTAAGGAAATCGTACATTAAAACTGCAAATGCATTTTTTAATAGTATGTTTTAGAAATACATCAGTAAGGCACAAAAAATAAAGATACAGTATATGTGTATTTTCATGGGGGCTTATTATTTTTAAGCTGTTCATGRTTTTAGAGAATGGTTTAAAAAGTATTTAAAARCAGWTTAAGCCTGTAAGGCAATTATTTGYKCCTYATAAAAGTAGTTTTTTCCTCTCTATCATGTCTTAAATTTTTCTTATTCTGCTAGTTCTTCTRTCTATGAAGAGTGTTTTCTGTGTGTAGGGATTTTTGTTTTCAATTTTGRTGGGTGCTTTTTTGAGAAAAACTGGAATTTTGAAGCTATGCTCATAGTAACTTTTTGCAAGTTATTTACCTATTCCCGGATCTCTGTAATGCTAGTGCAGTGAAGTTATTTTATTTATTGCAATTAAACAATCAGTGAGTTCTGGAGTATGGCAGTGCTAGAACAGCAAAAATAGGCATTAGGCAAAGCAGCAGCAATAGCATAGAATGATCAAGGAGAAATTACTTTTAAAGATGTAAGAGTGTACTGAACTGCAGATGTCTCTAGTGTCAGTGTTGCTGGCATAAAATATTTTTTAAGCTCCTTTGGGGAGTTGGTTCATTTGTGTTTTAACTTTTATGTTCTATTTGATGAGTTTATGAATACATTAACTGACATTTTCCATGTATAACCTTTTTTATGATTATAAATTCTCCCCGAAGTTTGTTTGCCAGTGGTCTGTATCATAATGAATTTTAATGGGATTTTTAAAATTAAGTCTTTTTTTTTAAGATTGTGCACTTTTCTCTCCCCAAGTCATCCATTTTTTCAACTTTTAAAGAGTTCACCAAATTGTAAATTTAGCACTTTCAGTGACTTTCAGTCACACCAAAAAATGTCTGATTTGATAGCTACTCTTATAGCTTCTGACATGTCATTCGTGTTCCAGCTCAGTAGAGCTGCATCTGCAGTGCAGTTGTTTCTCTCAACTCCTGAGAGCAGAGGGTGAGAGTATTGGTGTCATGGCCAACTGCTGTGGCTGAGCCAGTGGCTTGGAATTTAGCCAAGCATGGGACAAAGAGAAGGGRGAGAGGGACAGACACCTTGAGGTCTCACAAGAGGGGAGAGCTGATTTTTGGTATTACTGTTGAGTCCATCACTAAAGCTTGGAGAGCTCTGTACCACAAATTCAAGCTTAGTGCCAGCACTGCAGGTGTCAGTGTAGTTTCTGGGTTTGTTGTTGTTCTTGTTGTAATTTTAAAGTTTATAAAGTCACAAGGAAGGATGCTAAAAATAAAACTGAAAGATCTTTAATGTGATTTAATGTGTTTTCCAAACTTGCAGATCTGCAGTAGCTAATGAAACCACAAACTGCCTCGTGGTTATGCATATGATAGTAATATGCTGTTTAAAAATAAACCTGTGCATATGACCATGTAGATGGTAAGCTATTAAAGATTTTTAGGGGTTATAGGGAATGTTACAATTTGTATTTCATAAGCAACAGCTAAATATTTGTAGAGAAAGAAGAAAAAAAATCTCTTAATGTAGAGATATCTTTTTCTCCCTTGCATGCTTTGTTTGGGCTTCTATTAGATCACTACTCTTACTAGAACACAGGAATCTAAAATAGTATAGAGATCTGTTTTAYAAAGTAAGGAATTGAACATATATAGCCTAAAGTGCCCTTTTTGTCCTGATAGGCTGATGGCTTCCACACCACTGTAATTCATGGGCTTATTCTTGGTGTACACAGCATGTAAATTTGTCCCTAGGGAAAGAGCAGATTGCAGCCTTGTAGCTGCTGTTGGTGCTATTTGCTCTATTTRTGTGGCCGTTCTCTCTGGTACTCTGTTACCAGCCCTGTGCCTCCCCTCTGTATGGTACCTGTTGTCACAGCATTGATCTTTGCAGGTCCTAGAGCRTGGTTGACTGTTCTGTCCTTAACTATAGCTCAGTGCCTATTTTGTGGATTATTCTCTCTCGTGTCGTCATTAGCTGTAGTCCTGTGTGTCCATTATGGAGATGGTGGGGAGGAGGAGGGCTTTGAATGTGATGCTTTGGGGTCCATTCTTGGACTGGGCAAGGATGAAAATAGGCAGTGTGCACAACCAATTCTAAGGTGCAATTCATGAAAAAGCAGATGTCCAAATAAATGCATTATTTTAGTGATTTAATTTTTATATTAATACACTATATTGTTTTCAAATTGATATATTGATTTGAATCATAATAAGGGATTTGCATTTGCTTAATCAAATTATTGCACTTTAAAATTCATGCATGCAGAATTAATCATCCATACATCTTTCTCAGTTTGAGAGATTACACATTTCTTTCTATTCATATTCTTCCAGGTGACTTGGATTATTACTGGCTGGATCCTGCCACGTGGCACAGCAGGGAGGCATCCCCTATTAGCTCGGTAAGAGATAGAAAAATAGAGGTTCATAAGTATAAACTAAAATGTTTGCTGATTATTTCAGTTCAGCATAGATACTTGGCTGCAAAGAAATATTCTATACAAATCATATAAAAAATCTGTTTTAGAAGACCATGGAAATGGAAATCAGAAAAAAAGGTTTAATCAAAACGCGTATTTGTAAAATTGCCTGAATTTTAACTTKAATTTAATTCCTTTATAGACATAACACTAGATTTCACTATGACCCACAAAAAAAAGCAGTTGTGAGTGTGATGTTGCTCTGGTAAAAATTAGTGATTTTGTTTTTAAGACTTGGAGTTGGAAAGTAAAATTTCTGTTTTATTGTATGATTTATTATATGATATTATTATAATGAACCCTCATATGGTAGACCTGCATAACATCTATTATTCTACAGATCAGAATTTCTGAATGTGCTTTTTGGAGTAATGTAAATTAAATCCTTAATTTTATTACCTAAGGTGTGTTTAAAATATTCAATTGCATTGAAAATTRAAATGTATTATAATTCTATCTGTAGACTTAGTGCTGAGGTTTTCTTACAAGAGGCATAAATGTTTAACATAGTCAGGGTCGAACAGATATAATCATAGAAAACTCAGGTGAAATGTGTAACATGTCTGAAGGATGTTTGTCACTACTGTGACATGATGCTGCAGAAATTTTATTGATTCGTACAGGTGCATCTAAACACTGGAAGATGGTCACACTTCTTTAATTGCACTGGTTGTTTTTTAACAGCATCCCGTAACGTGGCAGCCTTCCAAAGAGGGAGATCGCTTRATTGGGCGTGTTATTCTTAACAAGAGAACAACCATGCCTAAAGAATCAGGTGCATTACTGGGGCTAAAAGTAAGTATTACATGATTTGTGTGCTAAAAATGAAAAGGAAGTTCCACTGTCCTTAGATACTGAGGTCTAATACGTTAAATCAGAAGACTCTCCAACCATATGGTCTTTTGACAAAAGATGTATTCTTATCTTTTAGTAAGTTTTGTAAGTTATACAGATCAATGATGACTATAAATACGTTTACTCCTAATCTATAGTCTTCAGTTGTCCGTGACAAAGGGGCTGAACTATTTTGATCAAAAATGGTATGTTTATTCTGCTTCCTGTCTGCCAGACATATACTGCACATGGCAATGCACTAATGGAGTCCTGCCTTTTCTACCACTACTGTTTGCAATTTAGTCAAGTAACTCATCCACATACATAAATGTCATCTGGATGCAATGCTTACCAAGTCAGTGTTTAAAAGCCATACAGCCATTTGAAATAAGATATTTTGTAGGAAGAAACTAAACATTTACACAAAAAATTAAAAAAACCCCTCTTAAATCATAGTAGAGGTTAAAGGTAACTCTAGTAATCCAGCACTCCAAAACTGAGACATTGGCAATATTGTCCAATTGATTTAAATCTCTAATTTACATTTGTAGCAAACTGTTAGGTTTTTATCTCTGAATAGCCAGAACACTTSAGAGAGAGTGCTATTTCTGAAGCTAGTGAGGAGCATAATGTACCAGTTCAAGCATTTCTCTCTTTGTGYATATTTTTAAATCTATGGAGTAACAAAGATGACTGAGAGAATTTAATTTGGGTGTCCTTCCCTCTCTGCCGAGAACCACATAAGCAATGCAAAATCTGAAATATTCCCATGTTACAGTGAGAAAGTGTGGCATAGTAATACAAGGATGAAAACAGCTTCACTCTACTAAATGTTTAGTAGTCTACAGCATAAGGCTGATTTTTGCTGCCAGCAAACAACTCCATTTGAATATATGAGAAAAAAAAGGTTGGTTCTAGAAGGAAATGTGGATATTAGAGTTGCTGTTTCATTTTTCAAGTTTCAGTTGTGCATAATACAAAGGCACATAAATTTTACACATTTGTCATTTGACAAGATTGTTGGCATGTAGGCTTCTGGATCTTTTTGTGGTATTAAAGCTCCTGCTAATTATTGAGATTGCCACATGGGGAACTAACACCTAAAAAACCATCATATTACTGTTTCCTTTTATTATATAACTCCTCCAGCATATTCCTGACCAAGAAAAAACAAACCAGAGCTCCCCACCTGACTGGAGAGAGTAAGATAGCTAAAGAGAATAGCAAGTCAACAAGACTACATTTTCTTTGTATTTTATTTAAAATCTGGTCTCCTGAGGGTACCTGTTTTTTTTTTCCCGTTGGTTCTAATCTCTGTATCATGTAGTCATCTTCGAAAACAGATCAGTTTTGTTTAACAAAAGCCAGAGGTTGCTGGTGTCTGTTGTCATGTCCTTGGATGAGAGTGCCTGTGTTTTAGCACTATCAACATTCTTGTGAGCTCATTACCTATATGTAATAGTRGTGTGTTTGCTAAGTTTTCAATCAGTATATATTTGTGCTTGATTTGATGTCTGRTTGGTGGCTTGGAAACTCACAAATTTGTGATTAACCAGGTTGTTGGAGGAAAAATGACAGAATTAGGACGACTCGGTGCCTTCATTACCAAAGTGAAGAAAGGTAGCTTGGCCGATGTGGTGGGGCATCTCAGAGCAGGTAAATCAATSAGTTGCATATAAAATATCCTGTCTTTTAATAATGGCCTACTGAATGTAACCTTTAATTTATAATTAATTTATAACATTGGTCGTGTGATATGGTAATATTTTTTAAATTCAGAACAATATTGTAATATTATTATGAAATGCCAYGGTTGACTACATTTCTAATTTATTATGAACTCCAATTGCTTGGATGTATGAGCAAAATAAAAGGGACTCCTGAGGAAAATATTTCATTTCTATTTGTTGTGTATATTGCACTTACAAACAAATGGCTGTGCCACTGGCGCTTTTCAASCTTATAAATGAAGCAAGAATTATGCACAACATTTGGTTTTCAAAGCCACTTCTTAATGGTTTATATTTTTACCATAACTCTGAGGAACTACTTTGCAAGTGTTGTCTTAGCAAACCAAAGTCGCTGTGTAGTGCCTTAAGAACCCAGAAGCTCCAGTGCCAATGTGTATGGCTTTAGGATAATTGTGAAGCAGATAGTAATAAAGAGGTAGAAAGGATGATGAGTCTCTAAAAATACCCTACTTATTTTGGCATTTTAAATTTTTCCTTTTTTACCAAATCAATATACCGGGGGTTTATAGCAGCAACTATTATAGTTGCTTATAGATTTCAAATTATGAATTATAATTAGAGAAGATAAGTTAGTCTCCACTAATCTTGAACTATATGGGCTTAAATACTAATTTTCTAATTCTGGTCTGGGTTTGTTTAAGGTTTTTTACTGAAAGCTATTTTTAATTTCTAAAAGTAGTTTTAGAGCTGAAATTATTTCCCAGAAAAAAAGACATTGTTTTGCACATGTTTCCAAAGAATAAAAGTTTGTTTATCCTCTTGCATGGGATTAGAACACAAAAAAGGCATGGATGTATCCGTGCTGCTGGAAAAACACTTTTGTCCTCATAAAAAACCTCCAAATTTCATGTAGTTGATAAATATTTGTGTAATTGTWCAAACTGCACAAGTTTTAATAACGTTGAATATGAAGCCTTGAATGAGGAGCAGAGAATCCCTGTGCAAGAGTAAGCACTGGGAGCCAATCAGTTAGAAAGCAGCTTGGCAGGAAAGTGTCTAAAAGTTTCAGCACAGCTCTTTAATGATTTTAAATTATTTTTATGATACTTGGTAATTTAAATTTCATTCTTTCTAAAAGAATGTGAAAGTGAGATAAACTTCTCTTTAATTTCAAGGGGATGAAGTTCTAGAATGGAATGGTAAACCCTTGCCTGGAGCTACAAATGAAGAAGTTTACAACATTATTTTAGAATCAAAATCAGAACCTCAAGTTGAAATTATTGTTTCAAGGCCTATTGGGTAAGGCTAAAGATTTGCTTCTTAAGCATAGTTATTACTTCTGCTAATGGGAATTTTAAAGGGATTCTTTGTGAGTTAATTATTTTTTATTGCTTAATAATTGGATACAATTCACTCTCTATTATTGACATTCTGTGTAGTCCATTTTCTTTGCTACCATTTACAATCTTGTGCCTTTGCAGGGCCATAGATGTATAAGCATAAATGTTTTCTGTGTGGTCCAAAGACTATAAAGGTTTTTGCCGAGTGACAAAGGAAAACTGGTGTATTAGGTGGTACACCTGTGCATAAGAAAATTCTGGTTTTCAGACTTTCAACCTACTAGATTAGAATAACTTATAAAGGTCTTTATGAATGGAGGGAAGCATCACTGAATTCTAGTAAGTCAGTGCTAGAGGGTTTTAAGCAGGCCTTCTTAAAAGAGCTAAAAAAGGGAACACAAAATTCTTAAAYTAAAAGGCTGTGTTTATCCTGAAATGATTGTTATCAAAGTCAAAAGTGGAAACAAAAGGTTTCATCAACATGTTATGCACTAATATGTTATGTTTACAATCGCTATTTTTATTTATTATGATTCTAGATTTGGGGTTTTTTTATAACAATTCTTATATTCTCCATTTCCCAAATAAATGTCAGAAGGAAAAGGAAATCTGTTCGAATTGATAAGATTAGGGGGATTGGCCCTGCATGGGTCATAGGAGTTTTAATGATACCAGGAATGTTTTGAGTTAAGTCTTGCAGCATTGAAGATGAATAATTTTTTTGTAAATTCACATTTACCTTGTGAAATAGTCTTATATTAACAATAAAAAGTGATTATTTGGAATTGGCTATTTTCATTCTTATTATAATTTTTGGTTGTCTCAAATATAATTTTTTTTGGTTTTAGAAACAAAAAGCTATTAATCTTTTTTCTGACTTAAAATATTCTTCTTTTGAGTTTTGATTATTGATTTCTTTTGTACTATGCAAGTGTAGCTATATTTTGCAAATGAGCTTTGYCTTTTTAATGGCAATCTCTATTATAAGTACTTAAATAAAATTGACGTTAAAAGGTAATTCCACCTATCAGTTTGACCTTTTAATGGAAAACAAAAGTTTGATGCAGTAATAGTGGCTRTTAAATGCTAAAATTACCATCCAGATGAAGACTCTGGGGGAGTAGAAGCTTTGTTTTGTGTTTTTTTGAGTCAGATAAATTAGGAGACATTCTTGAAAGAAAATTGCAAATTCAGTCATACATCTTTGTAATTAAGCATAAATGCCTTRAAGAGGTTTTGGAAGTCTAGTTTTTATGTTTAAATCAGCAAAAATGTAGTCTGTTGATACTAAACATKACCTGAACTCTACATCTCAGTTGAAGAAAACCTGGAAATGGATTTTTATAACTGTACAACTTATGTAAAAGGAAAGTGCTAGATTAGCATTTAAATAATGGACTTTAAATATATTTATTGCTGTCAATATAATTGCAAATGTTGTGTTGCCCTTAAACTTGTAACTTCAGCATTAAACCAGATATATAATTTCATTTTATAAATTTGATAAATATATTCATTTGAAAAATTAAGTACATGTTGACTGCATTCCAGTGACATATTCCTGAAGAAAAACTAAGAAAATACCACCACCATTTTTTGGAATTTTGTTCTAAAACAAAGAATGTTCCTGACTGACCAGTGGATTTTACACTAGAATAGTACACCCAGAAATAGTAGCAATAAAAATTAAAGCTTTGAATGACCCAGGCACGTTTTTTTCAATACACAGGCAAAAATAGAGTACATCGGATTATGCTTTTATTTTGAGATAAATGGAATCTTGGCATGCAGGTTTTTACATAATTGAACAGCATTCTTCTTGTAGAGTTATGTCTCAATAGATTTTTTTTTTTTGCTTGAGGTAAGGTTGTTTTTTGGAGGTTTTATGAGAACAAATAAATATCCCTAGAGCACAGAACTTTGACATTTAAAGACACTTCTGTTTTATCCTGTAGTAGAATCAAAGTCCAGTTGTTTTATATGAGATTGGGATTTATTTACCTGTCTGTCATCTGAAAATAACCAAAACTTTCCAACACTGTACAACAAATACTGTTTCCAACACTGTACTACAACTGATAGTAGTTATCAAAAGAAAGAGCATACTGCGCAGGATTTTCTTTTCTTCTTAATAATCATAATCTATGTAAATTGTGTTGTATAAWGGAAAATGGTTTGCTTGCATTAATGGATTACTTTGATTTTCTCCTTAGCTTCACTTTGTCTTGTTTTTCCAACTGTGGATTGTTTCAAGTTCATGACTGGGAATTTTATTTCATCCSATACAACAAATCTAGTATCTCAAAGTTCAGTGTCTACTTTAGGTGTTGACTTAGCAAAATTGAAGTTGCTTGATAAAGCATTAAGTGATAATCCATTACAGCTAAAATTCCTGTGAGGGAACAGGTTCCCGAAAGGCCTGAAAATGGTATTTCATCTGCATAATTTAAGTGTTTTCAGCTCTCAGTATTAATAATGCAAATAATGTACCAGCACTTTTAATGGGCTTGATTTAAAAATTCCTACCATATTAGGTCTAAAAAGCCCAAATATGACACAGTTTGCCTTAAGTGAATAATGGAAGGACTGTAAGTCCACAAATTAGACTGCCTGCAAATTACACTGCCAGTTACAAAATTGCGGTCTAAGCAATTTGCTCAGTCTTGTAAATTTGGATTTCTGTTTCTACCAGCAAATGTAATTTTGAGTAATGGATAATTGTAGGATGTTTATTAGGGAAAAATGTGAAGCACGTAACAYTATTAGCAGATAAAGGCATAACAATAATAAACAGTATAACCGCAATAGTACTGTGGAAACTCCATAGAAACTAATTGACACTAATTCTAATGGCTGCTACACAAGGTAGATAAGAAACCTATAAAAAGTAGAATTAATGGGTTGGCTATCTAAATATGAGAGAAAGAATTACCTATGAATATGCATACAATGTGAGAGGTGGTTAACATAGGACAGCATAGAAAATCCTCTGGCAGTATGCTCTTTGGAAAAGCAGCATGGCATCGTAAGTAACTCATCATCTCTTGTGTGCTCTATGGGATAGCGCAGGTAAAACAAATTATTTMATTTCTCTTTGTTTTCTTTGCCAGATGCTAGTTGCCTTTGCTTAGATTTCCACTGATAAAGCTACCAAAACTGTTGTTTCTCTGATATGATTCAGTTCCTCTGTGCAGGGACTGTTACCGTGTTCCACGTCCTGGCAAGGAGGTTGAACCTCCATCGTAACCAGGCAGTGTTGAACTCCAGAGAGCTGCTCAAGTAATGTAATGCAAAAGGCAGATTGATCTACAGGTTCTGATGGGAAGAAATGGTTTTGGAAASAGCAGGATGAGCACTGGGGAGAGGTGCTCAAAAACYCTTCAGAAACTCTCTGGGGTGGTARAAGATGATACATCTGTTCCTGGAACAACCTAAAAAGTGTGGGCTACAGCCACATTTCAATTTGGTTTGTCTTCAGTGATCAGCCTCTTGACTATATTCCCTCAGAAAAATTATAACTGTTCCTGTGCAAAATAGTGATTTTCATATATCTGCACCTAGTTTCAACCTTAGGTATGGTCTGGTTTAGTTAGATAGAGGTGGAAAGACAGTTTGACGTTGGCAGCTCCATACTGGATGTGTGTCTGGCACTACTTTTCTCATGCAACTTCTCACTTCGTTTTTCTTTAACTAGTCTAGTTTTCAATATTTTAAGTCATGAGCTAGTACTTCTTCTGAAGAACTTTTGTGTAAATTATGTATTTTGTGCAGTCCAACATTAAAAGCAGGCGAGATAAGATTAGTTTTCTTACATAAAAAGTTTTAGATTATAGTTTTCTTTTAGAATGTTTATTCTCTAATTAAAATGCCAACATTTAAAAAATACCGCTCATACATTTCATTGTCTGTTACTCTGGTTTCTTGTGTGCATCTAAAATTGAASAAATTATTATGTAAACTGGATCTTGAATTTGTAGGAAATTCCCATATAGACAGGAGGATAGCTATACTTCAGTACATTTTAAAATTGATAGCTGACAGCAGAACTGTTATGCAGCATATTGGAATACTCTGACATGAGYTTGGTGATCAGTGCTGTACTGCATACTTTCTTTCCTCATTTATTTATTTTATTTTTGTGTCTTGCAGTTCATTGTAAAGCTGTATTTAAACAAGATAAATATATTAGGGAAGAGATTTACTACTAATAATTTGTATATATATACACACTTACACACATTCATAATATATATCTATAAATCTAAAAAAATCTAAATAACATGTTTTTTATTTACGTAAATTGTACATATTTATAAAAACTCTGTCAATTGTACTATAAAGCTTTAGAAGTTTCAAATAATGTTTCCTTGAAAACCTTGCATTTTGTCTGGAATTGAAATTTATGTTCTGTTTCAAGTGTTTCTGTCGGTTTTTCATAAAAATTACAAGAAGTTTAGAAAAATGCCTTTTTTATGATTGTATTTTCAATTCTTTTCTCTATGGTCAGTAAATTAGTAGGGAAGATACGATTATTTTTGTCATCTTCCTTTACCTGGTGAGGACGTCTGTATCAACAACTCTAAGTGAGGAAAGGACTCTCAACCAATTTTTTTTTTTTTTTTTGTGATGTGGCATCTTCATTCTATTCATTCCTCTTGTAAACTGTGTGGATCTGTTTCTCATGTTGATTTTTTATTAGACTTTCCTGCATTATTTGTAATAGTGTGGCAGTGCCTTAGCATAAATATGAATCAGTTATTAAGTGCTTATATGTGCAATTAATACTTGAAGTCTATTTTTAGCCTTTTTTTTCCTACCATTTTATTGACAATACAAGAAAAAAAAATCCAGTTAGTTTCAGTGGCTTTCTTTAACCACRCTGGGATCACAGAAATTGAAACTGTAGGTGGCACTTTACATCTTGAAACACTCCTTGCGCATATGAACCTCAGTTTAGATATCCTAAAGGTAATGTTATAACAGTGCTATACTGCAGATGAGAGTGTTCATATTCTAACACAAGAAAATATTGCAAGCTTAACATTGTATGGAACAAAAAAATCTGTTGGATTATGATAAGAAAATACTTCAGACTGAAGAGAAGTTAAGAGGAAGCAGTCTGCACAGCAGCCCTGCAATGTAACAGATCGTTAATCTGTTCATGTGTTTGTAAAGTAGTACTGTGCCATGTCAAGAATGACTAATTCACTTATAACTCCATGAGTTTAAAGAAACTACATTATTCTTGACTTACAGAGTCAAGACAAAGAAAAGCACATTCTTGTTTAGTGATGTGAGGTGTGAGCTGATGTGAGACATTTAATACAGAGCTGAAATAGTCTATTTTAAAACACAGGCACCATGAGTTTAAATTGCAGGACATGAAAAGTGAATTTAAGGCTAAGTTATTCGGCACTGTTGCATTCCTTTTCTGATACAAGTGTCTGTTTCTTTTTCATAAGTGACTTTTATATATTTAGGAGTCTTAGTTTTATTGACTTCCAAGTCAGAAAGTTTTCTGTGTTTCACTGAGCAGACAAATGTCTGAATACCTTTAAAATGCTCTACTATGGACTCAAAATCTTGTAAATGTTCTTCAGAAAAGTTATGGCAGTTCCAGTTTTGGATTGGT
This sequence comes from Malurus melanocephalus, assembly GCF_030028575.1. Taxonomy (NCBI): domain Eukaryota; kingdom Metazoa; phylum Chordata; class Aves; order Passeriformes; family Maluridae; genus Malurus; species Malurus melanocephalus. Next base: position 2,240,511 of record NW_026623236.1, read on the forward strand.
CTGYGTGGTTGAAAATACATTCAAGTAATTCACTGAAATGTTTTGTTTCCATTTCCCTGCTCTACTGCTTCACTAAGATTTGTACAATACAAGGTTTTTCTTGCTCTTGTAATATATTTTCAGTGGCTGAGAATAGAAGGAACCAGGAACTAGCATCATCTGTGTATTGATAGAAGAGTAAATTTGTGGATGAGAAAATGCAGATAGATGTGTGTGGACTTGACCAGTTTATTTTGCTTATATCTGTATATGTGTTGGATATGTATGTGTTGAAAATGTCCATACCCAATTGTATTATGGTTTGATTTTCTTTTATCCTTTGGAGAAATGCATTATTCTTTTGTTTGTTTAACAATGCTAATGTTCTTCCTTTTTGTTTTTTTTTGTTGTGTTTAACATTGCTAATGTTCTTCTTTTTTGTTTTTTTGTTGTAAGACATTTTCATCAGTTTAATTCTCTGAACTCCTTGAGACGTTTGTATAAAAATTACTAGTGAGTTAATCTTGTCTTATTTTTTTGATTTTTGCTCCTCCAAAAAATAGTTCAACAGCTATAGCTGTACTTCCTTTTGTTACCCCTTTCTCATCCTAAAGGCTCTCTTTCTTTATTTCCTTCCTGTAAAAGTGTTATGTAATCCTTCCCACAATATTAATAYTGTAGTACTCATATTGTTACATCTGCTAGTTCCCTAAACTGAAGGTAGTTTGAATTAGTAATATTTTCATGAATGCTAGTGGAAATTATGTCTTTAACTATTTCCTCTTTCTTTCCTTGTAACCCACTAGAACAGAAACAGATCAATATTTCCAAAAAGCTGTCCCAGAAATGTATTTGTCACAGCCAAGGTCATCTCTGTTGTTTCTAATTCCTATGTATTCACATTTTAGTGATATTCCACGGATTCCTGAGACTTCCCACCCCCCATTAGAGTCTAGTGAGTACACACCTTGTTCCTTTCTCTAAGCATGATCTTGCACCCAGCACAATTATTTCAGCTAYGAAAGATGGTCTGTGGAAATCACATTGGCTCTGAGTTTTTTGTGTTWCAAAATTCAGTGGGTTTTGGTCTTGTTAAATTTAAAGCAATATGGATGTGATTAAACATATGCAGATTTCAAATGTTAGCAGAATTCTATTTTTTTATTCTATATCTTGTATTTTTAATACCAAAATAATAATTTACTTCCTCAACATAAGAAAGTAAACAGTTATAAGGGACTGTCAGAGGTAAAATGGTGTCAGGATTTCACCTCCTGCACCAACCAGAGTAAGTCCAGAGTTCTTGTTTCTCTTTTTCTTAACAAGAAAACCTTGGTTAGGTGAACATTTTGTGCATCATGCTTTGAACGACTGGTGTTCTTTTTAACTATGCCATTTGAACATTTTCAGCCAGCATATTTGAGGGCCATGGCTCCCAGTCTSTTCCCATTTGAGCCTTTCCTGAGAATCAACTAGAAACCTTCCCTGGGACAGGGTTCTSGGTGTTCTCTTGTCACAAGCTCATACTATTAGTGAGGGTAATTTTTCACTGGTGGAGAACTGATGGCATCCAGCAGTTCCTGAAATATCCTCCATGCCAGATGCATGTCCTGATGTCTTCCCATTAAAATTTCAGGACTATAATCCATATAACAGATGTGGTTTATTCATCAAAGACTTGGGATCATAGAGTCAGAGTAGTTTGCATGGGAAGGGAGTTGTGCAGTTCAGAGAACAGTATTTTATTTAAAAGACTTGCTATGGTTTGCCAGTGATGTATGAGGAACACTTTTTTGTTATTTCAAATAAACCAAAAAATGATAGGTTTAATCTGGGAGGTAGGGGTAAACAGGCAGTCTTTTCATGATGCTTTCTGCATCAATTTAAAATCTTTCTATGTATATTCCAGTTAGAGTGTGTATAAATACAAGCTTTATGCAATTCAAAGAAAAAGCAATTTATAAGTTATCCAAATTTTGGATAGTAAGTTCATGTGTTTCTCATGTGGTTTTAGGTTCAAGTTCTTTTGAATCTCAGAAGATGGAAAGGCCTTCTATTTCTGTTATATCTCCGACTAGCCCTGGAGCCCTACGGGATGCRCCACAGGTCCTACCAGGGCAGCTTTCTGTGAGCATATTTTGTTTTTCTTGAGTTGTTAATGGAAATCTATGAAGTGTTGGTCCCTCAACCCTGYACTTCCCAAGGTCTGTTGGGAGGTCAAGAGATGTCCATTGTTGTTAAAGACTAATATCTTCAAAAGTTTTTTAGCACCCTCYGTATGGACTAACAATACATCACTGTAATCTTGGCAGATGWAAGAAATTGTCTTAATAYATCAAAGTATGCAGGAATTTACATTGAGAAGAGCCCATGAAAGTGCCTTGGAATTTGTCATTTTGTAGCTTCTGCATTGAAAATAATGACTTTGCTGTGCATGTTCAATAATCTGCAGATAACAAGCATAGTATCACTTTATTTTCTTTATGAGAACATTTAAAGAGCTAATAGTTAAGCATTACACTATTCAGTAATGCATTATAGTTTAGTTATATCTTGTAATACTAATTGAAGTCCTGCTTATTAAATATACTGTAAGTATATTTAGACTTTGTTTTCTACATTCTYATATTTTTTATATTGGTCATTGTCATGGTTTGAACTGTGCCCACGTTCCCTCACCCCCTCCCCACCGGAGAGGGAGAAGGGAGAGCGAAAACCCAATTAACACGAAAATATTTATGGCTTTGAGATAAACATAATTGGAAGAAAGATACCTATATGCTCCACAAATAGTCAGACAGGCTGCATAACTTAAGTTGCAAGATAGATTTATTACTACACACTACTAAGAATGGCACTGGGTGAAAAACAAAGATAGGGATATTTACAAAGAGAAGAAAAATAAAATGGACATTTTAAGACACCTGTTACACTTTCCCAGGGACCCATCTCTTCTTCCAAGTCCCCCCATCTCCACCCCTCCCATGTTGTCCCTCACACACAGCAGGGCAGGAGAATGAAAGTCTAACACAGATCAAAACACTCAGCTGTTGTCCAAGCGTTGTAGGATACAACATTCTTACAGCTCCAGCTGTGGGATGTGTCCTTTTCTGAGAAACAGTCAGTGTAAAACTGCTAATAGCAGAAAGGAACTTCTTTTCCTCGCAGGAGAAAAGAAAAGAAATGTCCTTCAAAGCCCATGTTGTTTTTTTCAGCGACGTGAGTCCGATTATCACAAACCTCCTGGCAGAACACAAAACACAGCTTCTTCTACATCAAAACGTCGTGGGGGGAGCAAATCTCTTCTCTACTTCTTGGCTTCATAATCAAAAAAACAGTCTGATCCTCAAAAGGCCAGGGTTTTTTCTCTCACAGCAAGGTCGCTTTACTTCTCTATACAGGTCTCTCTCTCAATATGATGGAAAAAGTCCTTTTCAAGAACAACTTATCTCCTCCAGCTTGTCTGAGAACCACAGCAAGGGCACAGCTTCTCCTTACTGTTCTATGATCTTTAGATGTCTCCATTTTTCTTCTTACATCTCCTCACCCTCCTGCTCTGTTTTTTTCCAGTGCAAAATACTAAGACTACRTGCYAKCAATTAACCTAAACATGGCGGCYGCATCTRTCTTGTTTTTAATTCCTTCTTAAATACTACAAAATACGTCATCACAGAGGTGTAACTACTCTGTGCAATTGGCCCAGGCCTGATGGTCAGCCTGTCCATCAACCTCAGAACCAATGATGGATTGGCTCTGAAACACAGGAGGGGGGCAGGGCTCTCTTTGCTGGAGAAGAAGAAGAAGGAGACACCCCTAGGACTTCTCACAGCAGCCATCTTTGTGGTTTCTTGATCCCCATCCCCCACCACCAAAAATTGGACCAAGCAAAACCATGACAGTCATATTAATCTATAAGTATACAGCCAACTTAAAATGTCCTATGATTATGATTTTTGYGAGAAATTATGTAGCTGTATGTTACTCTTTTCATAAAAACGTATGAAATGGTTACAAATCTGAGTAGATAGATTTCAACTATACCTTGAGATTTGATGCAGTCAGAGCTTCTTGCTATTTAATGTAGCTTTTAAGGTGCAGAGGTAAGACATACTGGTTTAAGTGCACTTACAGGTAGAAGATTGTGCCATGAGTACGTTAAACAATGGAGGTCTAGTCAGACACCATAATTTTATGCAGCTGTRATAAATATAACAGTCTTTGGTATATACCATTATCTTCTCTATCTAACATAATTAAATATTAAGGGATTTGAGATGCAACATATTTCATTGTCTCTGGGAAAAAAACACAGTGGTTACTTTTACATTGTGGTTATTTTTAATAAATTACTGAAAATCTTCTCCATTTTCAGTAATGTTTTCTGGTAACTTGATTCCTGTAGGTTAAACTCTGGTATGACAAAGTGGGACATCAGTTAATAGTAAATGTTCTACAAGCAACAGATTTGCCATCAAGAGTAGATGGACGCCCCAGAAATCCCTATGTAAAAATGTATTTTCTTCCAGACAGAAGGTAACAGTACTTCGGTTTAGAAAACTGTGTTTTAATTTACCGTGTATTAATCAACTTTTAGTGAATGCTTATGAAGAACTCCTTTTTACAGTTTTTTGTAACTAAGTTAATTATAACAGAATATTGTATTTGAATCGTGCAAGTCAATACCAATTTATGTGAGAATGTGATCCACGTTGCAGAAAATACTTTTCTGCTGTGTGCAGAAAATACTTTTTTCATTTAGGCATTATCAGATAAGAGAGAATGAAAACAGTTAAGTGCTGATGAGTACATGGTATTTCCTGATTTATTTCTATGAATAATTCACAACAAAATTTATGTTCCAGTGATAAGAGTAAAAGAAGGACCAAAACCGTAAAGAAAAGTCTAGAGCCGAAATGGAATCAAACTTTTCTCTACTCACATGTACATCGTAGAGATTTTAGAGAACGAATGCTTGAAATTACTGTATGGGATCAGCCAAGGGTACAAGAAGAAGAGAGTGAATTTCTTGGAGAGGTGATGCATACAATTACATTTTTTCTGAATTTATTGTTTGGTTTTGAACGCATTTGCACATGTATTTTGTATATGTGTTTCTGTGTGTGCCTTGAAAGTAAAACTGAAACCTGATGATTTTTCTGCTAGATTCTTATAGAGCTGGAGACAGCACTTTTAGATGATGAACCACATTGGTATAAGCTACAGACACATGATGAATCTTCACTACCTCTGCCTCAGCCATCACCATTCATGCCAAGAAGACATGTTCATGGTGGAGAAAGCACTAGCAAAAAATTACAAAGTAGGTCCAAATTCCATTAAGGCRTCTTAAATTTTAAATTATAAAAGTTGGATATGGTGTAGTGGTAATTAAATTCCAAATAAAATAAAAAAGATACTATTTCATAGTCTTTAAAAACTATGAAAGTGTGTGGCAAGAAAGGAGATTTAAATTATAACATTATGACACATCAGCCTTACACCTGTGATGTATAACTTTCAAGTCTGTGGAACCTGCAGGAATTGATTTGGCGTTCAATAGCAAAACAAAATTGTTTAAAGATTTGTTTGCCTAGATTTTCTTTTCAACAGAAAGATGAAGTTTATAATTACTGGATAATAAAAAAAAATTTTTTGAAAAATAAGTCTTCAAAGACTTACAAGCTTAAAAACACTTTTCACCATAAAGTTAGACTTAACCTACAATATGCTCATTAAAGTGTACTTCTGCAGAAAAGAGAAATTGTATTCATGTATTTGGGAGGTACAGTTGTTTTCATGAATCTGATGTCAGGTTTGTATGAGGCATGTTAAAAGAAGGAAATATTGCAACATTGTAGTTTCTCTGTTCATTTAAATTAGGATTTACTTAGAACTATGAAAGATGTAGGGGATTATTTTAAAATACATTTCCAAGCCATTTTTCTAAAACATGGAAGTCATTCACTCCAGCCAATGCGTAGGAAATTGGTGCACATTCAGGAATGTGTGCTACTGCTACTGTGTGCTATAAATATGTGCTACTGCTGTAATTGCTGCATAGATGTCCAAATGGAGGATATATAKAGAGAGAGCAAATTAAAGGTTATTTTTCATGAGGTATTTGAGCTTTTGTAAAGCTGGAAGTGCTGTTTCCTCTTCCTCTCTCTCACCATATGCTGTCTCATCTCCTTTCCTGTTCAGCAAGCTGATTCAGCATATTCACTGAAATAACACAAAAGTTGGGGTTTTTTCCTTAATTTGAGTTTTGCTTTCTGCAGGCTTAGTGAGATAAACTATTCTAGTGAGGAATTACTGAGRACTTGAGGGAAAGAGAAAGGGAAAGGGAAGGAGGCTGCAGCAGCTGTAAGATGTTAAATTGGCTCAGCTGTCTGTGAGGCATCAGATAGTCACTGCAGTTGAGTTCTTTATTGTTTTGACTTAAAATCATCTTTTTTTTGTTTCAGTGTTATGTTAAACGAACATATTTATACATTTTATAACATGACCAGATGTTCAGGTATTTGTTTACCTTACTTTACTGTTGTGCAGGATCTCGGCCAATCAGTGATAGTGACATCTCAGATTTTGATGTTGATGATGGTATTGGAGTTGTTCCTCCAGGTGCGTGGATGAACAGCATGGTCCTGCTTTCTTTTTCTTCTTTTTTTTTTTTTTTTTTTTTTTTTTTTTTTTTTTTTTTTTTTTTTTTTTTTTTTTTTTTTTTTTTTGGAATATTTTGGAATATTGAGGATACTGGTTTTGGATAGTGTGTTGTGGAAAAAACCAGTTTTCCTGATTATTCCATGATACCTGTCCCAAACTTGCTAAATTAAAAGATTCTACTATCCATTCATTTATGTTACTTTTGCATATCATTCTTCTTATGTGAACCACTGGTTGGTTGAAATCATTTAATTTTTTACTGTGTAATGCTCCAAGCATTGTTTAAAATGCAAATGAAATTTTAGAAAACCTCACATTTTAAAACTGTAGTTTTCAGTGTATATTGAAAGCATTTTTTAATTATTTTGCTTTTTGCTTGAAACTTAGCTATAATGCAGTCTCCCACGGACTTTACTGATAATGCATGGCTATAGATTAAGATGCATGTAGCATGGCTATATCTTTTATAATTTTCATAAACCTTCATGAACTATCATTACCCTAAATGTTCATAAATATATACTGTAGAGACTGTCATGGTTTGACTTTTAGTTCAGCATTCCTAACATACTGAAAATCTTGAGGATTAGCTTGGATACCACATTCTTCTAGTTCTTGACTGTTGCCACAAGTCAGATAAATATGTTTCCCAATTGTCCTGAGCTAACTGAAGACTCGTTATGTCATTGCCAGCACTAAATCAGTTTTTCTATGGATCTTCCTGATGAAAAACACTGAATTACATCATGGTGGGATTCAGAAAGCTTTCTGTCTTCATGATCTSTGTTTAAAATAATCTCAAAATTTATTTATCCATTATAAAACTKTACTAATAAATCACATATTTTATTAATGTAGTATCATCTTGATGTTTACTAGCACATCTAGAAATCTGGACTGGAAGTTCTCCTTCCTTTGATGCTGATTGGGTTATTTTCTTACTTTATWTACATTGCACCTCAGTTGCTAAGAGAGAAATTAATTCATGTATATCTAGTTACAATATTTGATATTTTTACATCAGCACAAAGAGTGAGCATTTAAAATTAAATATAAATCATGGGCTCTAGATATTTTTCCTGTGGTTTTTCTTTGGATTTTTTGTTGGGTTTTTTTGTAGTTGACAATGTAGATACTGGTGTATCTTTGTAGACTTTCTTATGTTTAAAGTTTCAATATATTTTATTAAGAACTGGGGCTTTTTTTACAGCTGCCAGTCCTTCCATGCATCCACTTGAAATAAATAATTTTCCACCTGACAGAAAGYATTTAAAATGGTTCAGCTGAATGAGCTGGACTTTGTTCACTGGGGCAGTATTTGAATAACTTATTCCTATTGAAATTTCTTTGGACTTCATGCTCAGGTGTGCCTTTGGAAAATGCGTAGATCCAAACTTTCTCAGAGATCACTGTAGAAAATAGCCGGATTTAATCTTTAGAATTAGATTTGTGATGATACGAGAGTCTCCAGATTAAAAATGAAAGGGCATGGTGAGAAAACTCTCTCTGAAGTCTACCTAATCAGAAACATTTTGCTACTTCACCTGACCAAGCACAAATTGGTCCATTTTGAGTTTAATGAATATATCTGTTTGGCAATTCTAAGTGGAGTTCATCTGTTTGTGATTCTCATSTGAAATGGATATGCATATAATTGTGTGGGGTTCGTTTCCATATGGAACCTAAATTCGTAAAAGGTAGTTAGACTTTAAGCACACAGAGACAAAGAAAATGCCAATGTTACCCACCATGGTGCTGATGTATGATGAATAAGCACTGTCTTTTTTGAAAGTATATTTATCCTGTTAARGAATCATTAAGGTTGGAAAAGACCTTTTAGACTGTCGAGTCCAACTGTTATTCCAGCACTGCTATTCCAGTTCACCACTAAACCCTGTCTTCAAGTGATGCATCCACATGCTACTTGAACCCTTCAAGGGACAATGATTACACCACTTCCCTCTACAGCCTATGTCAGTCTTTGGCAACCCTTTCAGGGAASAAATTTTTCCWAGTATCTAATCTAAACCTCTCCTAGCACATCTTGAGGGCATTTCCTCTTCTCCTGTCACTTGTTATCTRTGAGAAGAGGCTGACCTCACCTTGGTGCACTCTCTTTTCAGGCAGCTGTGGAGAGTGATCAGGTCCCCCCTGAGCCTCCTSTTCCCAGGCTGAACACCCCCAGCTCCCTCAGCYGCTCCTCACAGGACYTGTGCTCCAGACCCTTCACCAGCTCCACTGCCCTTCTCAGGACTCTCTCCAGCCCCTCAAYGTCCATCCTGCAGTGAGGGGCCCAGAACTGGAYRCAGGATTTGAAGTGTGGCCTCACCAGTGCCCAAGTACAGAGGGACAATTATTTCCCTGSTCYTGCTGGCCACACTGTTGCTGACASARGYCAGGATGCCATTGGCCTTCTTGGCCMCCTGGGCACACCTGGCTCATGTTCAGCTTCTGTCAYCCAGCACYCCCAGGTCCTTTTCCCTGGGCAGCTTTCCAGSCACTCTGTCCCYATCCTGTRGCWCTGCCTGGGGTTGTTGTGACCCAAGGGCAGGACCYGGCCYTGGGCCTTGTTGAACCTCATACCAGAGGCCTTGGCCCATGGATCCAGCCTGTCCACATTTCCCTGCAAAGCCTTCCTATACTCCAGCCCAAATCAGTGTTATCTGTGAAATTACTGAGGGTGAGTTCTGTCCCCATGTCCCTATTATTGATAAAGACATTACACAGGACTGGCTGCAATGCTGAGTCCTGGGGAGCCCCACTGGTGACCATCTGGTGACTCCATTTGCCACCAYYCTCTRGGCYCRGCCAYCCAGACAGTTCGTACCCAGCAAAGAGTGCCCCTGTCTGAGCTGTGGACTGCCAGCTTCTCCTGGAGAATCCTGGGGAAACAGTGTAAAATATTTTAATAATTTATAGGTAAAAACCATCCACAGCCTTTCCCTCATCCACTAAGAGGGTGACCTTGTCATAGAAAGAGATCAGTTTAGTCAGGCAGAATCTTCGTGAAAGTTATCAATTTCCTCTTTTTTCCTGAAATATTGAGGAAAAAAATGAAGTTATTTTGTCCCCTTAATATCTCAAGATTTTCACAAAGGTTATTGCTCATTTTGTAATAAATAAACACATAACAACAAAACGTAAAAGCACAAAATTTCACTTCATCTCCATTAAAGCTAAAAAAGTTAAGGAAAACATTTGTGCTAATTTTGCTAACATTGGAAATCCTTAAAACTATGCTTTCATTTTTTTTTACCAGTTGCTAAGGCAAATGCAGTAYTAGAATTTAGTAATAACAAAACTATTTTCCTAGAAGTTTCAGCAGCTGCAAAGAATCACTGCTTGTCAATGGAAATAAAGATTGCTACATCAAAAATAGTGGTACTTTAATAAATTCCAAAGTAAGTTAGGAAAAGTTTTTTTCCCTTGTCATGTCACTAATGTATCTTATCTTTAATGCAATTGTAACACCCTCATTTATTATTAGTACCTTGCAGTGATATACTATTTGTTTYATCAGGTCATAGATATGTTCATAAAAGTTTATATCAACAGCTGAAAGTAATTTTTATTTGAAGCTCAGATTTAGCAAGTGATTTTCATAGGGGTTTTGTGGTATGCTGGCATCCATTTGCACAAAGAGAATATTATTTTAAATCTCTCAACCTCTCCTTAGATGAGAGATGCTCAAGTCTCTTAAGCATGTTTGTGAGCTAGTTTTAAATCATGTCTTAAGCAYGTGAGCTAATTTTAAATCAGTCCCTCTGTGTCTGTATTGTACTGGGCAGCCCAGGACTCCATAAGGGTCAGTCAAGGTTTTAATAAAACCTGAATATGTATTGACCTGTCTGTTTAACCAAAGCTTCGGTAACTTTCTTAATTAAAAACAAAATTAAAAAAAGCTTATACACAGTTGGCAATAGCCCCAGCAGTATTTTTTAACAAGGTATTTTGCTTATCCTATGGGTAACTYTTCAGAACAGTTTATTTTTCTGTCACGTGTAACCTGTATAAATGGTTGCATTGTATTTACCTTGCTCCTGTAACAGCAGGGTGATATCAATACAGTACTTTGTCGTTGTCTGTTTTGTCTTTAAGAAAAAATAACATAATTATGGTATGAAACATTTGCCAGAACCATTTTCATCATCCATACTGCATTCATTTCCTGTCACACCTGACAGTTTCCCATGAGCAACTGAGAAACTTCTGCATAAAGTACCATCAGCTTGGTTGCTGCTATCATGCTGGTCCATGCAAAATTTTCCTCTGCTCACCCTGAAGAGCAGAGAGTCTTTGTATTTGAGCATATGAGGAAATGTTACTGTTGCTGTCACTGTCATGGTCACTGTGAAAGTATGGATGTGATTTGACCAGTTGGACAATTCTTGAATTAATACTTAGGATAAGTATGAGTTACAATTGCTATGTCTGTTCTCTAAGCTTTGTGTACATACACTGCATGGGTTCTGGTATTTTTCCATAGATAGCTTGGCTATAAAAAATACATAACATAAAATCATCTTTCTGTGGTAAATTTTTGAGTTTACAGAATAATCCTATGTGCAGGTTTTTTGGCAGACTAGAAATGGTCTAGAAATATATTTTAAATTTATATTTAATTTTTTCTACTTAAATTGTATATATTTCAGTACAATTGCCTAAAGGTTGGAAAGAAGTTTAGGATTTCTTTGGTTTTAGTGTTTAGTAAATGTAAACTGCTCTTCTTTCTGGTAGAGATGACAGGCTTTTTTGTAACACAAGCTTGTTTGGAAAATGAAATACCTTTTTTCAAATACAGCTTAGATTTAGTTATCCTGGGAAAGGGAACACATCCAGCTTTTGTCATATTTTTTGTTCCTCTAACAATAAACCAAGACATTTTCTGCAGCAATCTTGGTAGGTGAATYTCCACTGAAGTCCTGAGGGAGTTCTTTTTTCCTTCAAAATTTGCACCTAATCCTTGTCMTGAGATCAGGGAGATCCTCATGTTTCTTTATAATTTTATAACAAAATTCTGAAACACCTTTTTGGCAGGTAAGGTACTCCAGCATCACAGCGTACCAAAACCTGTGGAACATTGGAGTCCTACTTTGTTAAAAGGTTGAGAAACCTCAGTAGATGCTTTCATGCATGTTGTCAGGTTTAGAGGCCATTAGAATGCATTGGTAAACTATTACACATTTTGGGAAAAAAGTGTGAATGCTTCTTTGATGTTTGTGGTCAGGGTTCAGACTCACAGCTAAAAAGGGTATTAAATGTCAATGAATACATGATCAAGCCTAATACAGACTCTGTGTTCAGGCCACACTTTTAAAAGAGGTTCTATTTGTAATTGGATCAAAGAAAAACTAGATGAATCATATAAATTGTATAAAATATTTAAAAAACCTCCAAAGTTAAAACCCTGTAATGAGATCCATTAAAAGGGCAATTTATTTAATTTCTGCAATTAACAGGTGACAAAATCATAGTCTTTTCCTGCATGAAAAGAAGATCTCTGATAYAGGCTGTTTTTTTAAGCTGAAAAAAAATCACACATTACAGTAACTTTAATGCTAGACATATTCAGAAAAGGAGCAAAATTATTATTTTGATACCTTAGGAAGRATTTGTGAAGTGATTAAGGGATGACTTTCTTTCATTAAGGGATTTTCTGTCAAGGGATTCTTGTAATCTAATTTAAATGTCTAGAAATGAGCAAATGAAGTCTGAGCAGATCACCTGAGGCTCTTCTGGAAAGATAACGGGCACTTTTTGAAAGCTGTTATCTTACTGAGCTTCACTGTCTGTTTTAGGATGGGTTTCAAAATGTTTGACAAGGCAGAGTTTGACAAGGCTAAATAGAAAAAGGCACAACAATACTGAAATACTGAAAATGTACTAACATTGTGCTGATTTTTTTTAATATCTCATGTAAGAATGAACTACAAGAAATTCTGCTGCTTCTTCATAGTATTTGGAAAAAATACTCTGCAAAGTATGCAACACCCAATATTTGGTACAATRTGCTCTAAATCATAGTAATTTTTTTAAGTGGATGTCTTTGGCCAAGTTCAGTAGGAGAACATCTTTGTGTTTATCTGAAACAGGAGACAGAAAGATGCTTTATATATGGGCAGTCCCATGTGAGTTTGTTGTGTCGTACGCAGGCGTGGTTTCTCTATTTTTCAGATGAGGTAAACCTGTACTATTTAGATTGCTTTCAAACACTTTTTTATATACACAAAATACCCAGAATATTCTTCCCCAAGTAAGAAAACTGCTCCACATCTTCCAGTACGAAAAAAAATCTCATTTTTCCAGTCTCTGTACATGTAGACATTTAAAGGTAATGCTAGTAATTTATCCTGCATGATATATCGAGGATGTACAACAGCTGAATGATGACCTGAAAGTTGTGTAAGCAATTAGATATGTACTCCTGGAAGACTAGCCATCTGAATTCTTTCTCAACCCAGACCTTTATTCTCTAATTTCATTTTGTTACCCTCTTGCCAGTAGGTTATAGGTCTAGTACTAGAGAAAGTAAATCCACAACGCTAACTGTGCCAGAACAGCAAAGAGCAACAACACATCATCGTTCACGTTCCGTGTCTCCTCACCGTGGCGACGATCAGGGCAGGCCCCGTTCACGTTTACCACATGTGCCATTACAGAGGTAGGCATCACAATGTGACTGCAAGTTTGGAGAATCTGTCATTATTAAATTCTCTCTTGTTCAGGAATTTTTCACTATTTCAAAGCTTGATTTYTGTATGTAGATTTATTAGTGCAGTATTTGAACTTGATATATGGTTTTGTTARTCATTCAAGAGCACTCATGGGATGAATCACAACTYTGTAAGACTTGCCTTTTTTTACTCMTATTTTCTCTGGTTCATCATCTGTRTACCATAACTAATACATAGGTCTGGAATTTCATTTCAGTYRGTGGCTGGATCTTGTATGAAGCAACTTAAGTATATTTCTAGGAGAATAGTGGCATGTATAAATTGCATCATTTGTAACGGCTTTCTTTTAGAAATTGTGTATTAATAATTTATTATTAAAAACTTCCTTCAAGCAACTTGTACTGCAATCCGTTGTTTTTCATGAGAAAACAAAATCATCATACATATTTCTGCTTTTCAGGAGTTTAGATGAAATTCATCAAATGAGAAGATCACGTTCTCCAACTAGACACCATGATGCCTCCAGAACTCCAGTTGATTACAGATCCAGAGAGATGGATAGTCAGTATTTGTCTGATCAAGAAAGGTACATTGTCAGCCTGAACTTGGAAAAAAGTTTAGAAATGTCTTTCTTTGTCAGTTTGCCTAATTTTCAGATTTTCATTAGAAATATGACTGATAGCAATGGGGAAGGGAGAGAATTCATGCTAACTGATAGAGTCTAGTGCAATTGTTAAATTATCTATAGTTTTTTTTTAGTAAAACTGCACTGAGTTGACAGTAACAGCACATATCTCGAAAAATTATTCTTGGCTCTTTGTCCTAGAGATTCTGCTACTTTTTCATAAATAAAGCGCAGAGATTATTGCAAGAWAGCCCTACAGCCTAATGTATACCCTAGCTATTCTTGTAATGTACCAGAATTTACTAGTTGCACTAGCCAGGAAAATACCAGGCGTGAATTCCTCCTAGCTGGGAGTTGGATGTACTCTGGTTTGCATTCATATGCTTACAGATTTTGGACATCTGTGGGTGCAGTCTCACGGATCTTATGTAACATTCTGGTGAGCTTTGTACCCAGGCATATCAAGGATAGTTGTAGAGCTGGTTGTAGTTTGCAAAAATTTCCATTCTTAGATTCATGACAGACACATGCATCCCTCTCTGGAATACATGGAGTGGCTGCATTCAGAGAACACTTGGTCTCTCCTTGTAGGCAGTGTTTTCAGGTATTAAGGAATAATAGTCTGATAAAATGGAAGAAATTCGAATTTGTGTTTTTTTTATAGCTGACAAAAGGGTTAGAAAGTTATTTCAACTCAGTATTGTGAAAAATAATGATGACAGTCACATAGATTATCAACTTTATTGGGTTGTTTACTTAAAAATATCAGATAGCTAGGCTATATAGCAAACTTTTACTATTCAGATAAGATTAATTGTCAGAGTAATGTCTTTGATTTTTTTTTGGCAGTACTTTTAGAACTAAGTATGACAAAATCTTTCCATATAATCCAGTAAATTCAATACAGAACATAAATTTCATAGTGATGTGAAAACATGTAAATGTTAAATCATAAAAGTCTCTGGAAATCTTTGGCCAATTTTGAAGCAACATAAAGATTGAAGAACCGATGGTGCTTAAAGTTAAGCCTRTTCAGTTTTGTGTATGATCTTTCCTGTTTTACTTTTGTAGTATGGTAACATAGATATGGGAATTAATGAGTAATCTGTTACATTTAAAAATCAAATTTATAGGCAAGAAGTGTGTACAGGATTGACTTAAGTTTGGTTTTCRTACTGAATTTCCTTTCAGAGGTGAATTTAAATTGTTTTTAAATATAGTAGTCAGATTTATAGTTAGGCTGATTCAAGTAACATCCACTTGTTGCAAATGTTTTCTGTTGTTATTCATTTTGGGCGCTAATATATTCAAAAGATTCCTGAGTATATTCCTGATTCATCATTCCTGAATATATTTCTTATTCATCAGATTTGAAATGAAGAAGGCTTTGAAAAGTAGCTTTTGTCAGTATAAATATAGACACTTAACTGTCTAGAAATTTCTCTTTTAATAAAGCTTCAAACCAAGACATAACTGGTGATAAATGCATGAATCATGGATAGGAGCAGGGTTTATGCTGAGCCTTTCTTGGGAATGAGCAATGGGCTGCTGGATTTGTTCAGACAAGTGAGACATTCTTCAGTTCTTTTCAGTGTTTAGGAAACTTTTTTCAGAAGTTTAAAGATCAGACACAAAGGATGTACATGCCTTATTTGCAGGGTTTAAAATGGGTCCATGAATTTACTGTCCTTGAATAATAATCTTGTCTGCAGTGGTCTCCTTTATTCCATTTTTCTTTTCATCTTTTCCCCCAGATTTCATAAGTTGTGAAGGCTGTTTAACTCTGGCAGGTTTTGCTGGCTTTCAGTACAAAAGAATAGCATCATATGAAAGATCCAGACTAGGTTTTTTTGAGAAAGATTCTCTGTCATATCCAAGAATTGAAAAAAAACCAACTTCATTAAATATGATTTATTAGTATAAGAGTAGTGTAGATATTACATGTGGTGCATTCATCGAAACAAGTACATTTGCATAGGTATTTAACGTAAACTTGGCTTGAAAGTTGAGGAATTACGTGATAATTACATGGCAGAAATTACAGCAGCTGATTAATTTCAATAATTTTTTCAATGATCTGTTATTGGTCCAAAATTAATACTGAATAATAATATAGGTCTTAGTAAAAATAGCTACAACCACTCTTACAGAAGCATCGATTGCAATAAATTTCCAGTGGAACCTACTTGTCCACTTCAACAGTTTTATATATATTTATATACATATATGCACACATGTATGAATATATATAAACTGTTAGGAAAAGCTTTTTATTAAGAAATCATTGTCAAATTTTCAAGAGCATGGCACTTTTCTTTTTTGTGTGTTTCTTTTATTCCTCAGTAAAATCTGTCAAAACAAAAAACATTTGTTCGAGAATAATAGTCTCTATTTTAAATGTTGCCCAAACCAGACTTAATTTATCAGAGAATTGCATATTCTCACATTATTGGTAATCTACTTGATGGATTCTTTATGGATTCTTTATGGATTCTTTTATATTTTTTTTTAATTTGAAGATATTATGGTGGATTTGTTATTTTATATCACTTTTCAGGATTTTTTATTAATGTTTGCCTTGGGCCAATTACAATTATTCTTTGGCTTAGCCAAGGTAAATAATAACAACATACCCTATGATTTAATGTGGACTTAAAAATAGTAGTTGCATCTACTTTGCAAYTTCAAAGAAAATAGTAACTTTTTCCCTAAAATCCATAGTTGTTCGTAGTTTGGAAAACTGCATATAAATTGTGTTGGTCCTCTAAGTTTATGAATAGAAATTTGGCTTAGAAGGAAAACTAAAAAATTCAATTCAACTTCAGTACATATTGTTGCATCAAAATCAAGCTGGTGGCTCCAGATGTAATGGAATCTTACAAGACTCACAAGCCATTATTTCAAGTTGCCCAGTTTAGAACTTTAGATAAATAATGCCTATACTGTACCAATGAAATGGATCGTTCTATAACAGCATGAAGTGTAAAACGCATTGAAAAACTAYTGCTTTATCTGTTTTGTAATATTTTCTCTCTTTTTTTTTGCCATAGTACTTCATGGGATTCCCTGCTTCCTTTAAAATTAGCATGTTTCCATGAAGCTTACCTTTAATTTCATGTTTACAATGATAGGAGTTTTGGAGCTTGGTCTTTCTGATTGTGTTGAAGTGCGTAAAACTACAGGATTAATTCAAGGGATATTTCATATCATAGTCATAATTACCATAGGCATATATATGCATTAATTTTACCATCTTGCTGGCTGTAGTATGTGTTTGGTTACAGTATAAGAAAAACAGAATAGATGGCTGATTTTCCTCAATTTGAAAGAATCAGAAACAAAAAGTCTCATCGCTGATTAGCTTTTTTTTGTTTCTTTAGGATTACGTTACAAAATACCATCAAGAGCTATGAGTCAGAATTTATGCTTGGCCAAACATAATATTTCAAGTGAACATATATTTTTGATTTTCCCTAAAGGGTRTCTGGTTACTCTTCCCATAAACCAATCTGCATTAAATCACTATCAAACCTTCTTTGTTTTACATGTATGATTTTGCAGGAAGCCACAAAACCCAACACAAAACAAACAAYAAGCATCTTTCTTTTTTTCCCTAAAGCAACTCTCCATTCATTAGTTCATGAGACAGGAGGTTATGAGAAATCTGTCGCCATTTTATGTATTTGTTTTGTCATGAGGGCTCTGRAAAAGTACTTCTGAATTTTTTTTAAAAATCACAGAAGGAGGTGCCACACTAAAAAGAATTTCTTGAAAATGTAATTACTACCCATTTTTTTGGCTCATATTTTTTTGAGATGTGCAGTCAGAGTTTGAATGTTATYAGAGTATCTATCTGGTTGGATGCTTCTTGTTTCTTTTTATGTTTTCATTTGCTTATCATTGGCATAACCCATGTCATCTAATGCTTCATAACRATATCTGTTTCACTCACCACCCATCCTGTCTGTGCAGTGAGCTTCTTATGCTGCCCAGAGCAAAGCGAGGAAGAAGTGCAGAGTGCCTACATACCATCAGGTAAATACAGGAATGTGGTAATCATTAACACATCTGGTTAGTTGTTTATACTTTCTGTGCCCAGTGTTTTTCCCATGGTGGTATTTAGTCCCAGTAAATAAAGAACTTCCAAGTACATTGTGATCCAGATGTCAGTTGTTCTTTTTTTGTTCATTTTAATTCAGATTGAGATGTGTATATATGTTTGTGAACGTCAGTAGTAAGGATTAAAGGAGTTGAAGAAATTTTGGTTTTGCAGTTGTATTTTGTGGTAGATTTTCTGTCTAGTCACAAAAGTCCTGATCTCCCAATGCATGACAGCATTGTTATAATTTCAGACTTCACTTTTTTATTTCATTTTATGTTTTCTTCTATTTGCATTTTTACGTTTGTATAACAGCCATGCACAATTAAACAACCTTTGTCTGGTTAAACATGCTGATTTTTTTTTTTATCTATGAAGATATATATTAATCTCATGCAATCACTTGCAGAGGAATAAATACTGATTTACGAGGTCTTACTGGAAATCCCAGATTTGAGGGGTCTTGTATTGTTTTGCATCTAAAAATGGTTCTATAAATTGGATCCACATATAAACTTTGTAGTTTGGGCCTATCTTCAGTCTTCATTAAGCTTTTGTTCCAAACCTTGGAGCTCCCTGTCTTACCATTTTCCAGTGTTGTGAAACTAAATGGGACTGAAATATCTTAATCTAAAAAAATCAAAGTCTGCTCCCCCACTTTTTTATTCACTGTGTCTGTTAACTTTGTTAAAAATCCATGACAGATTGTGTAGAATATCTTTCACAATAAGTAAAAATGTAGGTTGAAGTTGAGTAATTAACCATTCACCTACTTCAACCAGGTAGTTATCCATTTGTCCCTTCAGGATCTGGATGTTGAGAAGAGTTCTGTGTCTGTGCTGTATGTTTAAAATCATAAACTGTAAAACCATGTTGTCTAGTGCTATTATTCATTTACCTAATGTAGGATTTTCTCTTACAAATACTGTAAATGGCATTTTTTAAATGCCTTGTCTTGCTTTAATTTTCATCATCAAATTTGAAACAGTATTGGAGGTGCCATGACAGGATTCTGTTAAAAACATAGTAGTATAAAGCTAAAATAATAAATATGAAACCTTTCCAAAAATTCTGCATCAGTGAAGCTGTTAAATTAGGCTTTTATTATCAGTAGAAATTCTCATACCTAAGTTAAAAAGGCTTTTCCTTCAGATTTTAGGTTTTAGGGTTTAATAATTTA
This sequence comes from Malurus melanocephalus, assembly GCF_030028575.1. Taxonomy (NCBI): domain Eukaryota; kingdom Metazoa; phylum Chordata; class Aves; order Passeriformes; family Maluridae; genus Malurus; species Malurus melanocephalus. The sequence goes on from NW_026623236.1 coordinate 2,259,731, forward strand.
TTTAACTTCTTGTTGTTATATGTCTCTTTATTGTCAGGTAATAGCAATTTTTTCTGCCTCTTTCCTGTGTCCCTTCTGCTGCATCTTCTGTAGCTTCACCCTCTTCCTGCCTCCAGCCCTGTGCTTTCCTCTATCCCTCTTAAAGATTATAATTGTCATTATAATTTTTCAATGACATTGCTTAAAGTCTCAGTGAGGTAAATACTGTATTTTAAACTTTAGGTGCACTTTGTCCAGCCATTAGCTTTCCAATAGTTTTACAAATCYACTAAACCAGTCTGGCCAAAGCAAAAAGTTGTGCATGGACAGCAATAGAGTTAGGAAAGAGCTACACTGAATTCAGAGCATACAGCCCTTTCTTGCCTTTTCTTTATTCCATTTATTGGTTTTGTATCTTTGTAATAAAAAATCCCACAAATTAACCCTTTAAAAGTAATAGTAATGATATACTATAAAACAGGATGGTACTTATAATAATGTATTGAAGGTGAATATAAAAGCAATAGATGACAATAGGTTCATTCTTTGAAATTTAACTTTGGTGCTTGTACACTGATTCCAAATAATGCCCCAAAACTGACAATATTCATTCTTGGCAGAACACTTCTGTAATCAGTTTCAACAAAAATTTGTTCAATTTTCATCTTTTGTCCWTTCTAATTTCTAGTGATCTGACATTTGTTCATGTTAGAAACTTTATAAGACTTCACCCATTTTTGTCTAGATAGCTTGCTGTAAAATGTTTTAATTAGTTGTTGAGAAGTTTTGGCTTAAAAGGGAAAGAAATGTTAATGGTTTCATGTTAAATGAAATAAATTAGCTTGTCCAAGCTACAAAGTTAAGATCTATGGTAAGTTTAATGCAAGAGCTTGGAATACTAGTCCTAGCTGTCCATCCTGTCCATCTGTATGCARTTGTTGGCTAATAGCAGAAATGATGGAAAGGTGTGTACCTGTGCTATAGACTGTGGGTTGTTTTCCATGTCTTAGATCACCCCTGCTTTGATTGGTAATATCTACTCATGTGACAGGATTAGCCTGATGACAACTATTCCTTTCTTCCTGCAACATTACAGTGACCTCTGATAGAGAGGTCACCAGTGGTGACCACTATATCCATACAAGAAGGGTCAAAGCTCCTCTTTTAAATCCCTCAGGGTTTTACAGATACTCCTATTTCCAGGCAGAGAGTTGATTCATCTGTCTGTGACACAGCCAGGTTTGTTATATTGGTCCTGCTGTGCTTAGGTCCAAGGCTTAACAGGAATCAAAATGTCTTATCAGGACAGAATGTTGATGCTGCAACAATCAACCAGCAATCCTCAAACCTGCTGGTTCTTCTCCTAGTAGCTCCATAGTTGTACTATGTACACAGCTGTACCCTTCTATCCTAGTAGGGTATGTKGAAAACTGTTAGAATGTTGTTATTAACTCTTTACCATTAAATGGCCATAATTCCCATTCAGCAGCCACTGTCTGCCTTTGAATTTCTCCCATGTTCATTAGGTAGAGCTGGCTGATAAAATAAACATTTCCTTCTCTAAAATCTATGATATTAGACAATTGTCATGTAAGACCTTAGTGCTGCTGTGCTGGYTGATGTAGTACCTCTCCGAAGTATTTTAATCACTTACTGTTTTTAACATTTAGTGTTGAATTTTGAAGCTGATATGCCACTTTCAAAAGAATTTCACATTCAAAAAAGCCAGCTGCTAATACATCTTAATTAAATTTGTGATACTATATATATCCCTGGTTTAGCAAGATTTTCATGCTACTGAAGAGGTTAAAATCTCTGCAGGTCTAAGTAAGGCATAACTAAGAGAAATTAAGAGCAAATTTAATATCAACTTAATCCTTTAAAATAGTCTGTATAATAAAAGCATCTATAAATGGAATATAGATTTCAAGAAAACATCTGGGCTGTACTAATATTGCCATAAGTTCATACACTTTATTAAGAAAAGTGTAAATTCAACATTTGTCCCCCAGGTAGCTCCCACAGTAGTTGAAAAAAGTTGTATACTGAGGAATCTATTCTGTCAGCTATACAATGTAACAGAATATTATGCAWTTATTTTACTTTCTGGTCAGTCTTGGCTTGCCTTTACCTGTCTTTTTATTTCTGGCATGTTTTTATGTTGTTCTGTGTTCTTTTCTGACCCACCACATTCAAGAAGTTCTGTTAGGCACTATAAAACATTACCACCCAAGATGCCTTTACTAGAAAATGGTACTCATTGGATCCTATACAGGTAAGAAGTGTTTAGAGTCCCCTTTGAGTAGTTAGCTTATTTTAAAAAAATAAATAGACTTCCCTGTTAAATTAAAAAAAAAACCCTAATATGTTTAATACATACTTGTAACTGAGAGATAAGGGATAAAATCCTGGAATAACTTCATATAATTGTTTGAATTAACACCTATGTTACAAAAAAAAAACCCAAACCAGACTACTTTGTATTAGTTGGAGTTGTCTTCACTGTTAAAGTTGTATGTTGCACGTTTTTCTTTATTACATTATTTTTTTTATGTATGAGATTTCTGTTATATGTTAAATTTATTTTCATTTTGTTTAAATAATTTTAATTTACAAAGCTCAACTCTTCCTGCATGTGCTAAGACCAAATCCGTGATTAGACAGGATATTTCACTCCTTCATGATTGCCTTAATTCACGAGTATCGAAATTTGGAGATGATCTACCGGTTAGGTAAGACACTGAGGATTAATCCCCCCCCTTGTTTGGTATCTAGTATGGATTTTCAGAATAAATGAGCTTCGCTGTAAAGGGATTTCACATGACATATAGTGTATCACTTTCTTTTGTTTTGGCTTAAGATTTACTGCTGTTAATAAGGATATTATTTTATTGTTTGGTATTTCTCATTCCACTTTTCTCACAAGTGGATGATGTTCTGTTCTCATTCAGTTTTAAACATTTCAACGATATTTGCAAAAATTTTCTAGCAGTCTTTTGTTTGCATTTGTTTTCTAAACAAATCTTGACACTATCATCCAATCAACTCTTTTACGTTCTCCTTAATTAAATCATTGTGATTCTACATTTTCTGTAAAGAGAACATTATTTTATGAGTTAATATCTAACATGGTATTCCTTTCTTTGTTTTCTTTTTCTTTCTCTTCTACCATTGGATGCAATGCACTGGCACTAGTGAACTGCAGCCCTCCCTTGACAGGGCTAGGAGTGCTAGTACCAACTGCTTGAGACCAGATACTAGTTTGCATTCACCAGAACGAGAAAGGTATAAAATAAAAACTTATGAATTTCTTGTCATCTGTGCTGGTGATTTTTATAAGTTTTGGTTTTCTTCATATGAGTGTTCTACATTCTTGTACATTCTTGTCTGCTTTGGTATTTGTAGACATTTTTGCTCCTATATTCATGTATGTCATGTAAATTGTGTGTTGGAGTTTATAACCACTTCTGGCTACTTTATTTATTTTAGTTCAAGCTGATGTTCATTGTTTACAAAAGTCCTCAGTATGCTGATAATAGCATTGCAGTGTTAAGTATTTTGAAACTACCACTTGGTTGTGAATCTTCATCATCATTTGCTAAAAAGCATTACATCTGTTTCTTGCTTGTTCTCTGGACTGCTAATTAAGCGGTGGCATAAATTAGAAAGTACACCAAAACTCTCACATTTCAAACCAGAACTGTATCAATACTGATACGTTTTTGCAAAACAGCTAAACATCTTTAACCTGCTGCATCTGCTTTTGCAATTATAAGGCAGATCACTGCATTAAATTATTATCATTCTGTGATATTATATTAAAGTTCACATCAGTCTTAAGAAGATGTGTTTACAGTTTAAATAAAATATTATTGTGTCATTTACATCTTGCAGGCATGCTATGGATGCTTTCTGTATTTTTATTATTACAATAGTTTGATTCAAAATTTTAGGTGAATCAGATACTATTGGTGTATTTGATAGATGGGAGGATTCCACAAGAGAACTTTTCATCTTTGTCTATGTTTTTGGCTAATAATTATATCACTTTAGAGTGAGATTTTAGGTTTGCTAAGGGCAACAATAGGCTCCCTTTGAGTGAGAATAGGATGGAACTGCAATTTCATCTGTGCAATACGTATTTAACTAGTGTGGAGGTTATTGAGGCTTTTTCAGTCAATCTATGGTGTGGTGGTTTTAACAGTTGGATTATTTTTCTTTGTTTTGGGACAGGATATGTGAAGAAAGGCACTAACAATGCCTAACTGAGTTTTTTATTTATAATTTCCCTTTCTTTTCTCCCAATTCCTGCTGCTCCTTGATTGGAACTTTGCTCTTCTTAAGTTGTGCTCTTGTTGCAGAGGAGTGACTAATGTTCTGCTGAGGTATCCTTGATGGATCTACAGTTGTTTGTTCYTTTTTAATCTCAAGACCAAGCTCAAGACATTACAGATAATATGAACATGATTGTTAAACAAAAAAAAATCAGCTGAAGTAAAGCAAATCAGAATGAAATACAGATTTTTTTATACACTTTTTAAAAAAACATTGTAGCATCATATTAAAAACTGAGTTAAACAGTTAAACAGTTAAAAACAGCTGCCTTCATCTACAAGCAATTACTTAATGTAATTACATATAGACATGAGCAGAATGTTCTGTACTTATTTCAAGATGCCACCCATCAAGATAAATATTTAATGAAATAGTAACTGGTGATTATAAACTATCTAGTTAAAATCTTGTGCTAAAAACTACATGTGTMCTATTAACTAGTTCTATTATGTCTTTGGAATTCAAGTCCAGCAACCTTTGTCCATTGGGCATTGTGCAGAATCTGCAGCATTTTTTATGAGCTCTTCAGAAAGGAGAGTGTTTAGTCTGTATTAATGGCCTTTGTTGCTACTAAAGATGTGGTTTTGCCAGATCATCAGTGAGCCTGTTCCAGAAAGATTGCCCATTACTGTAAAACTTTTTCTTAGCTTTTGGAAGTCCTAAGTAGGAGGTGGTCATGACTTGGGGTCCTTCAGAGAGCAGAAAAGCTCTTGTTTAGGAAATTATTATTCAAATTTTTTTGGTAGTTTTATTGAAAATAGTAAGATATGTGTGGCTTTGGCAGAAGATTTAGGATGTTCTTTTTCTTGCTTTCTTGTGACATGGAAGATTTTTTCCTATGCAGCCCAAATTTTGGAGGAAGATGTTATATTTAAATATAAACCCCAGCAAATAAATGTTTTGTTTTGGGGGAAGTGAACTTTAGTAGATTTCATTCTCCACTGTTGACTGTGGAATCTGCTTACACTTAAAGCTGAGGTTAGTCATCAGTTGTATGTAATGATAGAGGAGTCTTTAGTTTGAAGAACACAGAATTAGGTTAGGGGCCTATAGAAAGCATTTTGGTTTTGTGCTGGAGAAGATGAGAGTGTGAGACTTAAAATACAGTAGGACAAGTTCACCTTAAGCAGTAGGAAACCTCTTTTGAAAGCAATTATAATGAAACACTGGAATAGACAATATGGAAAATGTTGTCTTCATCACTGGAGACTTAGAAGAGACAAGACAGTTGCCAGGTCTAGAACTGGTCCACCAAAGACAAATACTCTATGGTTTTGTCAAGTCCAATCTACAGCATTTTATTATCATTATATTTGAAAGACTTATGTTGAAATCATTATTACTTTTTTTCATATTGTCTCTTCTTCCTTCTCCCCTCCCTGGATGACAGCATTGTATATTTAAAGTCTAGACTTTCATGCCTCCAAATACAGACTTCTAATTATGGCTTTGTATATTTTCTTTCAATAAAATTAGGAATATACTTCCTATGTAAAATTATTTCTACTTATTCCCTCTAACTTTTTGACTCGCAAGGTAAAAATTAGATTATATGTGAGATCAAGAGCTAAAATGAACCACTTTTTAACAAAATGGTGTTGGTATAACAGATGGACAATAGAGCCCTATTTCTCTCAGTCACTGATTTGCTGGAAACGGTTTTGATTCTTGAAATTTATGCAACATTATTCATGTCATTTGGAATGGTCGGAGTAGTGACTGGTTTTTAAGAAGCTGCTTTGCCAGTAAAAGTCATTCTATTGACTCACTTACACCAGCAGAAAAATACTTTCAGCTGTATATATCAAGTCTTTGTTTCACTAAAGCAGAACCAGAACAAGAAYGAGGACAGAATTCCTTTTCTCCTCCTACAAGTTCCATCATTTGACCAAGTAACACCCACATAACTTGGCTGGCAAACTGATCTTGCCTTGACACAGGTCTACCAAAGTTTTTTGTTAAATGGACTGTTTTTTTTTCAGAATGTAATCCTTCATATATTTCTCATTTGCACAGGTCACTCAAAAATAACCAGTCCTTACTAGTACCCCWATGCAGTTACACCATGCTTGCCTTTTTTTTTTCCCTCTTTCCATCATCTATCCTCTATTTATTTGAAGCTGTTCTGTTAATTTGTTTTTTTCCAAAATTATTGTGTTGTTGAAGTTTCCTTGATCTGAAAGGCATCTTTTAAGTTTATAACATGTCCTGTAGGGCCATTGAAAGTTGTTTTTCCTTCTACTACTTCATTATACTTTGTGGTTTTTTTCATTATTATCCTTTTTACCGTATCTCAAAATTTCTGCTTTTTTCTTTGTAAATTGGGTGCTGTTTCTTTAGAAAAGAGAAATTTATTTTCAACACCAAGTCTCCAGTCAAAAAAACACCTAAGCATAAGGTTTAAGGGCAGACTCTGAACTGATTAAGTAATGGGTTCTCATCATAATAGGATCTTCCYCAGACTGATTCAAGATTCAGCCAGTGCTAGTCATTTAATAATATGAAGTGGCTGTTATTTACCTTATAAATATCTGATGTTGCAGGCAATTCTCATACGTATTAGCAGTTAGCACAAGAACAGTTGTACCAATTGGTACTTTTCATTTGCCTTTGTCCTGAGACATCATTTAGGGGACATCTGAGCAAATAAAACCRAGGAGCACAGCCCAGGGATGAGGTCATGTACAAGGGTCAGCATACCTGCAAAATATAGCCCCACAGCTATGTTAAATTGTTCAGAGGTGCTTCACTGCAATATGAATCAAAACAGGATATTTGCTATCAGCTAGTCACTACTATCTAAACAAGAGACAAAGCTCAACAGTTACCTGTTACATAATCATAAACAAGTAACAGGGAAGTTGATGCAATTAAGGCTCGTTCTGATTTCATTTTGGTTATTATATTGCATGCATTTAACAGTTATGTTGAATATCCCCATTTCCATTTAAAATAATGTACAGTGAAATAACTGTTTGCCTTAGGTCTGTGGCATACCGTCTTTCTGGTTCTTTCCAACCATGTAAAGAAATAGGTAGTTATGTGTTGGTGTTGTTTTGTGACTCACAGTCATTCAACATTCAGTGAAAGGGAGCATGTTCTTAAAAAGAAAAACTGAATTACATAGTTAATTCTATCAAATGCTCTTTAATATCTGTAGTGGATATCAGCATATTAAGGGCTTTGACTGAGTGCACTGATGCATTAACATTTTCTCTAACTCTTGCTTTGGAGAGAAAAAGAAACTAACTACTAACAGCCTATTTGCTCTTAAAACTTCTGAAAGACCTACCTAACTGTTCAAATAATGCTCATGTCCCTGAAACCTTTGTTTTTTGCATGTACCATAAATCAAACCCTTTACCTTATTACATGGACTGGAAGAATGCCTCAGAAAGGGAAATATTAGATACTTGTGCTGAGTTTATGTAACTGTTTTGCTATTTGTCAATAGATCAGTTCATTTTGTTATTGTAAATTTCTGTACATACACATACAAACACATAACATCCCAATAAAATAAGCAACATCAGTCTATAATATAGTATATATGATTCTAAATGGAATGAGCTTTTTCAAGAAAAAAAAAAAMCACGATTTGATTCTTCAGTTGAGTTTTCATTCTCAATTCAGGTCCTTTTTGTTAAATTTAATTGTAAAACATAAAGTACTGGCATRTACTGCCAGGGTAAAGAGAAATGAACAGAAGAGGAAGCTGACTTCACACATTTTCAGTATATATTTTCAAATTATGAAAAATTGCTCCTGTACTTGTACACCAATGTGTGTAGCTTGGTTTTAGTTAAATAACTTACCTTCACTCTTTCACTGCATTCCAGAAAAGGGTGACTTTATGCCCTTAATTTAATTCTTAAAATTAAGAAGTTTTATTATTATTAATAGTCCTGCATTTTTACTGAGAATACATTTTTCCATGCAAGGAAGTGGGAGAGATGGAATTAGCAGAATACCAAGATAATAACCATCACTTGGTCTTTTAAAGTCTTCTAATTTGGAATTGCAGCTTCCTACACTAATGACAGGTTATTAGGTAGTCTAGCATTTGAGTATATTTGAAAAGTTAATGGTATACCATATAGAAGATTTGTATTGGTCTAAATTCTGCATCTTGGGCACACCTTCTCTTAATTTCAGATGTGATGTTTCTGCATTAAGCAGCCTTAAATAAAGTATGCTTGGGTATTAGAAAGCTGTTAAAAAATTAAATAGCACACTTTCATTACTTTTTGGGGTGTTTTTCCAGTCCCAAATTCCATATATTTAATTTTATCACAAACTAAATATCCTATTTTTTTCCTGTTTTATTGAACGGGCAAACAGGGGTAGATTGTCCCCCTCCCTAGAGAGGAGACGACCTACTAGTCCCAGGATTCATATCCAGCATGCATCTCCGGAGGATGACAGGTACTAGTCAACTCCTCCCAATTGAAAAATGGCTTACTGCATCTTGCACTCTCAGAGGAGTACACTGAAATTTAGAAGTGTGCATATATGTGGAGACTTACAAACCTCCAGAAGCCCAAAATAAAACAGYCGTTTAGGTATCATCTCTGCATTTTGTTCAACTGTTATAAAGCACCAAAGAATGATCATCTTTTCAAGTTTTCTGTTTGTCTGAATAGTCACAAGACATGAAATATGATATCTGATTCAACAGAACRTCATCTGTGTTAATGTTCTTTGGTCTGTTTTTACCTGCTTCTGTAAATGGTGGTGGTGTTTTCACTGTGGTGCTTTATAGTGTGATAAATATTCTTGTATACATGTTTATTTTCATTGGKTTTGATTTTTCTTTTTTTAACAAACTGTTCCCAGTGGGGAAAAAACCCCACAGGCTGATATGTTGGAGGTCTTGGTAACACTTTCTAGTTGATGTATGTAAAATTGGCACTGTTTGTAAATTCTGTCCAAATCAGGATGTTCTCCATGGAGCAGGTTTTCCTGATAAGGTAGGTTTTGATTAAGAACATCAGGGCTCTAAATATGTGATATGCTGAATATCACCTATAATTAATGGAACTGCCTTTGTTTTTTGATTTCCATGAGTTTTCTAATCAGATGAGTTTTGGTATTCCATTGCTTTGGCAGTAGTAATTTTTTGTTGATTTTTTTTTCCAGATGGATCTGGGTTATTTTAAGCAGACATTGTAATTTATATTTAAATGTGAATTAATTTTTTTTTCTTTCAGTATTTTGTATTRCATTAAGTGACAGGTACATATGGTTAATGTAAATAATCTGTACATGAACTTAGGAAGTTGCCCTTAAAACTGTAAGACTGATCTACTAGTKGTGTCAATACTTACCTTCTGCTGAAGTCTACCCACAGTACTGATGTTTGTACTGTGATTTATCTTGTTTTCTTGATACTGGRTGTATTCCACTCATACCAGGTGGGAGAGTGTAGTTGTGTTTGGGTATAATTTCTTTTTTTTTTATTTGAGTTAGACAGCATTAGAGTTACAAAATTAAATTCGTGAAACATTATTTCAAGGCTATCCTCCCTTACAGATACTTCATTTCCAGAATTTTTTTCAACACATCCCTTTGATGGGGACAGCTATTAATAGCTTACAAATGTATTTTGTGTCTTTTAAGTATTTTTGAGTAATTTTGGTTCWCATTTTTTGGGTTGATGGAAAGATTGACTTCAGAGTAACAGACTTGAAAAAATCAGTGAAATGAGGTTGTCATCTGAATTCCCAGTGCCAAATAGTAATCCTTTTTATGTTAGCTGAAAAATTTTGTGGAGAAAGGCTGAGATCATCTAATACCTAYTAGCAAACATTTTACAGTAAATCWTCTRTAGGATATGGAATCTCTTACAGGARWKTTTTTGAGGTGGMTAAACAGCAGTCCARTTTCCTATGTGAAATCACTGCCTTCTTGTGYTYCTAAGTCTTGCATGCAACCTGGTCACCAAAACCTAGTGAGGAACAGTCAGTCACTGATCAACACAGAAGGAATTCAAGCTATTCTCAGTGCTGATGAGTGTTTGCATTCTACCAGTTCCAGCATATTTCTCCTACACTGAGTCTTTGCATTGCATGTCTGTATACCCTCAGTGAGGGAATCAAAGGTACTTTACCTTTGTTTTGTACTCTGTAAGTTTMCATTTGTTCTGATTAATTCACGTTTATTGCTGTCAGCCAATGTCCCTCAGTTCTGTAATTAAAGTTTTTTTAAGATATGCTTGTATCAGTTTGGCAGCTGAAGTAGTGGGTGTTGGGGAGTGACTGATGGATCAGCAAGGATAACTAACTAACTGCTTATCACAAGTTTTAAATAATATTTCACAGATTGACAGATTTCATTTTACGTTACAGATTTATATTACAAATGGGTCCAMTTTGCATATAGAGTGCAATCAACATCTATTTTTGAATACATTTCTTAAATCTATGACTAATCTGTTCTAATTTTGACAATTTAAATCAATTTTTTGCAACATTGTATTTATTGCTAATTATTATGAACATAAATTTTAATAAATATTTTGGCGAGAGTGTTTTTCTGAATTCCTTGACTTTCCATATCAGGAAGAAGTGACTCCTTGATCCGTTAATGTGATGAAGACATGAGTGATGTATTATTTCAGTGTTTAAATTTGCAAATGTTTGCTTAGTGTCATGTATTTCTGTAAGACATTTTAAAGGATAGTTTTTCTTTTGAATTTGATAGCTTCTTTGCTTGAAAGTTTTTTGATTTTTCTTTTGGAAATTAGAAAGTTTAAATGTCTGATGTCTACAGTGTAGACAGACAGGTATCTGGAAAACTGAAATTGTAAGTGATGATAAAAACAAGGTGAATGAAAACTGGCCCTTTAATGGTAGGTGGAAATTTTTTTCAGACTGTTCCTTTGGGAAAGTCTGCATATTATATCARCATATAACCAAGACTGTATAAAATAAGCCTTTTAAAAAACAAATTCTTGTATAGTTTCAGTTAAGAGAAGTAGCTTTTATCGGTCATGCGTGCATGTAAGAATGCTTGTCCAAGAGTCACCTGAAGCCAGCTGCAGAGCAAGTGCCCTTCTGATACTTTTAGGGACCATRCAGATCCAGCCTTTCAGAAAACTTCAGTAAGTCAAGAAGTACTGAACATGACATTCTAGGTGGCTTTAAGGTTACATAAAGTAACACCCACTGCAAACTACTGAGAGCTCTTGTACAAGCCAGTAATAAATAATTTATAAATATAGGGCACCAAATTGTATAAAAATGTTGTCACTTCAGAAGTTGTAATTTTGAATTACAGTAGGAATATTGTCATATTTCTGTGTATAGATTTCGTTTACACACAGCTGTTAAGTATATTGAGGCACATAGAACTTTGGAACATGAGCTGTAAATAGCTTGTCTGTATACAAAATTATAATGCTTGTCTATATGTGATACATATYGTTCAGTTATTTGGTGTGATAGTTGGAAGATTTATGATCTTAAAGAGAAATTTTAGCATTTCTTGACTGTAATGAAGGTATAGATGTAAATATATTACATAACTTAGATTGTTACTGGACCACAAATTTTTCTGAGTTTTCTCATTAAAATCCAAATTTTGTAATTGAAAAAAAATCTTTCATTGATAGATCTCATAATATATTGAATAAAAAAACTAATAATACACCAACAGGCTAATAATATTTTTTGCCAAACTAAAGGCTATGAGCAAATCCGGCAGCTTCAGCAGAAATTAAAATATGATAGAAAGTCAGAAATATTATTTTTATTTAAAAAACCCAAGCTCAGTTATTCTACTTTGCTATTCAGTTATTGTTAATTACTGTTTTAGCAGAATGTGTGGCAATAGAACACGGAGTTTTCATCGAAATACATGAAATTACGAAATTTACTTGCATTTTCAGCAGAATTTCACAGTATAAAGGCGAAATATGCATTTTGTTAAGTGAAGAGGTTTTTTATATGTTTATATATTAATCTAATGAACAATACTATGGATTRATTTTCAAGAAGGATAAGGGCACCTATTTAATAACACTGCTGCCATTCTGCATRTAGAGTATAATGGTTTTTAAAAACACTGCTCTGGCTTTCATCCTATACTTCATAACATCTTAGACTGTTGATATTACATCTAAAATTTTAACATTCCCTTATAGTGACTGAAAGATGAAAATGAGAAATACAGCCTTTTTCAATAGATAGTGACCTAATGCTTTTGGTTTATATATTTGACTGCATGTCTCCACCTTCACTGCATGTGACCATCTTTCTGTTTCTGCTCATTCTGTCCAAATTCACATCCATGTTTCCATATATTGAGAAGAACAAGGACGCTGGAGTCTTGCATTSCAAAACAGGACAGTGTAGACCACCTAAGTGCTAAACCTGGAGCAGCACAGAGGTATCCTTATTTACTCAAATCATAGATCAAAGTAAATGAACTATTGGTTATAGTATATTGTTCATATGCTCTGCATAMTTTCTTTTTTTTTCTGGTTTTATGTACATCTATGCATTTATTGGTCATAGATAATATTTTTTTTCTCTTATGTCTAAAGTATGTTTAAGAGGTAAATTGGMGTTTGCTGTGAGTGCACACTGCGTATGAGCAGGAAAGGACCCCTCGCTGTAAATGCACATCGGCAGATGCCCTCAGTGTGTTCAGGCTGAGCCWGGACTTGAGTGCTGCGGGAGCCTATTGTGCTGAATGGAAATGTGTCCAGCATCATCCTAGCCAGAGGGAGGAAACTGAGTTTAAATAATTTCTAGTATGTGCTGCTCTCAAGGACAGCACTGAGAGCAGAGAAACGAGTATATTCAGCCAATGAGTACCATGCATTACTTCGTTACTTGTCACAGGAAAGCATGTCCTGCTCTTAGCTTTTCCATCCTCTTTAAATCAGTCACTCTGTGCTCTCTTTCTCCATTGGCTGCCATGTCACAATCAGGCAAGCAACATGAGGAAAAAGAAAAATAAGCCCCAAATAGAACCAAATAAACAGAAAACAAAGAGGGTGACATAATATGAATGGTAATGCTGCTGAATACAGTGGATCTAGCCATAACTTTAATTACTTGTTAACTGTAGGTTTTAAGTAAAGCTGCAGCATTTAATATGTGCATTTYCCCCTTTACCCACTATATATTTGTCCTGGTAAAGGAAAGAAATTGAAAAGTAATGAGAATATACTAAAAATAAATCTGAAAAAAATAGCTTTAGGACCAAAGGGGTTTAAATTTTTAATCTTACTCTTTTTTTGGGAGAATTTTTTTTTTTTAATTCAGAAAGCATCAGGTAATGACCTCTGCTTATACAGAAAGTCTTTTGTATTTTGTTGCAGTATTTTCTTTGTTGTGGAATCCACTGCATCACAATATAATCATCAAATATTGCAGTGGGTAAAAATAATAAAAATCCACTATGATTATGTTCTTTGGGTATAAGTTGATGTTGCAGCTGTTTGGCTCTCTTCCAGTTCAGGCACTGGATTGCACTTTATAACCACAAAGGTTTAAAAGGAAAACATATTACTTTAAATATTATTTTGATGTCTCTGTTTTGCCCACAGTAATTATTACATAGCCTAATATGTGACATTGATTGTGTTGCTGCTAGATCTTACATGTGTGAAAGTTTGTCTGCATTTCTGGTCTAGGAATGAATAATTGTCACTCCCTGGTTTTGACCTCTCCTGAAACACTGGATGCACTTTTTCTATTGAAAATTTATGATTTTCTGAGGCTTAAAGTAGTAAATCCCAATTTTTAAATGCTAACATTACTATAGATAGTACTGAAAATTTGGGAACACAGACTTGCAGAGATTGACATATTGTATTAATAGTCCTGGATATTAATGATGAAATGTGGCTTTACCTTTGTTCTTATATGTATAGAATTGYGTTACTCCTCATGGATCTTATTTAATGTCAAAGTAAGTGCTTAGAATGTCTAAGGTAATCACTATCCAAATGTCAGATGAATTTTATAGACGATTTGTGTAGGAAAGGAGTAAAGGAGAGAAAGAAATTTATAACTTCTTTATATTGACTAGCAAAAGATACAATTGGTTTCAACTGTTTCTAAAATCTTCAAAAAGTAAAAGAATAAGATTTTTGAAAAAGCAAGTTTTTATTAATACAGTTGCATCCTTTTTTATAATCTTATATGATGGAATATTTGTTTTGCTTTTGAAATTTAAATTTTAAAGTTTACCTGCAAATAGTATTTTCTGGTTCTTCCTGCAAGGTTTTTTCCCTGCTGTCTACTCTGAACTTGTTTTCATGCTGTTAAGAGATTTATAGGCCTATGAGGAGACATATTCTAACCAAATACAGGCTGTGAAGTGGAAACCAGTTGCAGGCTCAGTCAGGATTAATGTTTTCTTCCTTGTTTTGGTACCTCATAACTTTCACACCATGAGCCTCAATCAAACCTAATTAATGCAATGTCTCTTAAAGCTCAGCTTCACCAGCCAGTTTATGATGATAGCTGTCACTTTCTCATCTGTCAACTGTTTCTGTTACTACCTTTGTAATACATTAATAAATAATCTTCATATTTCTGTATTCTTTTTCTTCTTTGTTTATTTCTTTTCTGACATGTCATTTCACAGGCAGTCCAGAAAAGTGGAAAGATATAGCAGCCAAAAACAAACTAGGAAAGGACCCTCAACTGAAACAGAAAGGTAGGAATGTTGATTGATATGTAAACATCTCTTGTTACCAGTCTGATTCCAGTTTTTGGTATATACCTCTAATACGACTTTTTTAGAACACCTGTGACAGTACCAAAAGCTATGTTGTCATAATTTACAGTATCATATATTTTGTATCTGTATAGTTAGCTCTGTCTTGCATAGATACAGAATTTTTCTAGCATTCTCCATCATTGCAGACAAGCTTAGTGGCAAAGACTAGAAGTTGTTTTCTGCACTTTTCTTTCAGGGCACTGATTCTTTTCCAAAAAATTTTATATTAACTTTGAGGGTGAAAAAACATAATGGATTACATAAAGAGCTGTAATAGATTAATAGTTAAAAATATCTCTGATCAAACAAGTTTCACTTTAAAATATGAAAAATTAAGCTACACATTTAAATCTATTGTTGCATAAAATTAATATAAAAACTGGGACTTTTTTGTATTAATTGAATTCTGAATTTGTATTGTCATATCTCTTACCTTTCATGCTACAGTAGCATGGGGTTACATGTTAAAATTCTTAAAAAAAAAAAGAAAAAAAATAAAGATATATTGAATAACAAGGGCATCTAGTTGTTTTAAACCGTATATATAGACTGAAATAAGAGCAGTGTAGAGGGATGAGATCCTGCCTTTGTCAAAAATCCATTTATGTTATTTTGATTAGCAGAGGTGGAATGTACATCTATTTGAATTGTGAGAGCTTAAAAACTTCCGTGAACAACACAGACATCTCTATTTTCAATGAAAATGCACATTATGTAGCAAAACTTGAGAACTTTTCCTTAGTTTTACTGCTTCCAGTCCCAGATTACTGTTCCTGATCCAAAAACAGTGTTTGCATTTTCCTTGATTCAGATAATTCTGACTCAACAACAACAACCTAGTTGCTTTTTCAGTTTAAATCAGAGAGGTTACCTAAATGATAACTGAAATCCTTGCTGTGGTTGAATCGGGGACTGTTGTGCCATGGACATCACTGAAGTCTGGTTTTTCCCCTAGTTTTTTTTCTGGCTTCTGAAGAGTAATTGATGACCAAGGGGTTTGACTCTTGGTGATTCAGCAGTGAGTCCAGTGAACAAGAACATAAGGAAACATGAATTGTACTGGTTCTTTTCACATGGCACATGTTGTAGATTTTTATTTCCATAAAAGGGTTAATTAGTATTAGATGTGAGACAAAAATGTCCTAGTCTGAACGCTATAGTTAAGTATTCCATCTCAGGTGTTATGTTGCACTAGCGCCAGGAAGTTTTGGTAATAGGATAGGCAAAGAATTTTCTTGTCAAATGTAACTCGACTATTTCTTCTTCACATATTCTTTTTTGTCTTACAATTTTACTATTTTCAAATCGTATCTATTATTAGTTAAGCAGATTACTGGAATAACATAGCAGCATACTGTCAGCTTCTCCATAAAGCCTTTCAAGGTGCTATGTAAGATTAAGTTTTCTGTGTATTGTGATAGTTTAGGAAAGATACATTAAAAAAAAAAAAAAAAAAAAAACCTTTTCAGGGATCATTTATAAAGCCTAAAAGTTCTGTTAATAAGAGATAAGCTTTCTAGATGGGATTCAGTAAACTGTTCTGAAGGAGTAAAATTGATTATGCNTTTTTTTTTTTTAATTCAGAAAGCATCAGGTAATGACCTCTGCTTATACAGAAAGTCTTTTGTATTTTGTTGCAGTATTTTCTTTGTTGTGGAATCCACTGCATCACAATATAATCATCAAATATTGCAGTGGGTAAAAATAATAAAAATCCACTATGATTATGTTCTTTGGGTATAAGTTGATGTTGCAGCTGTTTGGCTCTCTTCCAGTTCAGGCACTGGATTGCACTTTATAACCACAAAGGTTTAAAAGGAAAACATATTACTTTAAATATTATTTTGATGTCTCTGTTTTGCCCACAGTAATTATTACATAGCCTAATATGTGACATTGATTGTGTTGCTGCTAGATCTTACATGTGTGAAAGTTTGTCTGCATTTCTGGTCTAGGAATGAATAATTGTCACTCCCTGGTTTTGACCTCTCCTGAAACACTGGATGCACTTTTTCTATTGAAAATTTATGATTTTCTGAGGCTTAAAGTAGTAAATCCCAATTTTTAAATGCTAACATTACTATAGATAGTACTGAAAATTTGGGAACACAGACTTGCAGAGATTGACATATTGTATTAATAGTCCTGGATATTAATGATGAAATGTGGCTTTACCTTTGTTCTTATATGTATAGAATTGCGTTACTCCTCATGGATCTTATTTAATGTCAAAGTAAGTGCTTAGAATGTCTAAGGTAATCACTATCCAAATGTCAGATGAATTTTATAGACGATTTGTGTAGGAAAGGAGTAAAGGAGAGAAAGAAATTTATAACTTCTTTATATTGACTAGCAAAAGATACAATTGGTTTCAACTGTTTCTAAAATCTTCAAAAAGTAAAAGAATAAGATTTTTGAAAAAGCAAGTTTTTATTAATACAGTTGCATCCTTTTTTATAATCTTATATGATGGAATATTTGTTTTGCTTTTGAAATTTAAATTTTAAAGTTTACCTGCAAATAGTATTTTCTGGTTCTTCCTGCAAGGTTTTTTCCCTGCTGTCTACTCTGAACTTGTTTTCATGCTGTTAAGAGATTTATAGGCCTATGAGGAGACATATTCTAACCAAATACAGGCTGTGAAGTGGAAACCAGTTGCAGGCTCAGTCAGGATTAATGTTTTCTTCCTTGTTTTGGTACCTCATAACTTTCACACCATGAGCCTCAATCAAACCTAATTAATGCAATGTCTCTTAAAGCTCAGCTTCACCAGCCAGTTTATGATGATAGCTGTCACTTTCTCATCTGTCAACTGTTTCTGTTACTACCTTTGTAATACATTAATAAATAATCTTCATATTTCTGTATTCTTTTTCTTCTTTGTTTATTTCTTTTCTGACATGTCATTTCACAGGCAGTCCAGAAAAGTGGAAAGATATAGCAGCCAAAAACAAACTAGGAAAGGACCCTCAACTGAAACAGAAAGGTAGGAATGTTGATTGATATGTAAACATCTCTTGTTACCAGTCTGATTCCAGTTTTTGGTATATACCTCTAATACGACTTTTTTAGAACACCTGTGACAGTACCAAAAGCTATGTTGTCATAATTTACAGTATCATATATTTTGTATCTGTATAGTTAGCTCTGTCTTGCATAGATACAGAATTTTTCTAGCATTCTCCATCATTGCAGACAAGCTTAGTGGCAAAGACTAGAAGTTGTTTTCTGCACTTTTCTTTCAGGGCACTGATTCTTTTCCAAAAAATTTTATATTAACTTTGAGGGTGAAAAAACATAATGGATTACATAAAGAGCTGTAATAGATTAATAGTTMAAAATATCTCTGATCAAACAAGTTTCACTTTAAAATATGAAAAATTAAGCTACACATTTAAATCTATTGTTGCATAAAATTAATATAAAAACTGGGACTTTTTTGTATTAATTGAATTCTGAATTTGTATTGTCATATCTCTTACCTTTCATGCTACAGTAGCATGGGGTTACATGTTAAAATTCTTAAAAAAAAAAAGAAAAAAAATAAAGATATATTGAATAACAAGGGCATCTAGTTGTTTTAAACCGTATATATAGACTGAAATAAGAGCAGTGTAGAGGGATGAGATCCTGCCTTTGTCAAAAATCCATTTATGTTATTTTGATTAGCAGAGGTGGAATGTACATCTATTTGAATTGTGAGAGCTTAAAAACTTCCGTGAACAACACAGACATCTCTATTTTCAATGAAAATGCACATTATGTAGCAAAACTTGAGAACTTTTCCTTAGTTTTACTGCTTCCAGTCCCAGATTACTGTTCCTGATCCAAAAACAGTGTTTGCATTTTCCTTGATTCAGATAATTCTGACTCAACAACAACAACCTAGTTGCTTTTTCAGTTTAAATCAGAGAGGTTACCTAAATGATAACTGAAATCCTTGCTGTGGTTGAATCGGGGACTGTTGTGCCATGGACATCACTGAAGTCTGCTTTTTCCCCTAGTTTTTTTTCTGGCTTCTGAAGAGTAATTGATGACCAAGGGGTTTGACTCTTGGTGATTCAGCAGTGAGTCCAGTGAACAAGAACATAAGGAAACATGAATTGTACTGGTTCTTTTCACATGGCACATGTTGTAGATTTTTATTTCCATAAAAGGGTTAATTAGTATTAGATGTGAGACAAAAATGTCCTAGTCTGAACGCTATAGTTAAGTATTCCATCTCAGGTGTTATGTTGCACTAGCGCCAGGAAGTTTTGGTAATAGGATAGGCAAAGAATTTTCTTGTCAAATGTAACTCGASTATTTCTTCTTCACATATTCTTTTTTGTCTTACAATTTTACTATTTTCAAATCGTATCTATTATTAGTTAAGCAGATTACTGGAATAACATAGCAGCATACTGTCAGCTTCTCCATAAAGCCTTTCAAGGTGCTATGTAAGATTAAGTTTTCTGTGTATTGTGATAGTTTAGGAAAGATACATTAAAAAAAAAAAAAAAAAGCCAACCTTTTCAGGATCATTTATAAAGCCTAAAAGTTCTGTTAATAAGAGATAAGCTTTCTAGATGGGATTCAGTAAACTGTTCTGAAGGAGTAAAATTGATTAYGCAGAAATCAAACATTTTCTGGTTTTGTATGAATCAACATAAGTTGGTTCATCCCARTCCTAAAATGTTTTCTTTCAGCCTTAACTGATCACCCTAGAAATGCCAGATATGACATTACCTGTCGTATTTAGGATACATATAGTCTTTAACTGTACTTTCTGYATTTGTCATAGGACACTATGCCACGGGTGAGCTGGATTGGTGACCCTCTCTTATTCTTAGTTTTTCTTTAGTTTCTTAGGTGGCAGCACACTACTGAGGCATCAGTCTGAAAGGAAAGGAATTTGAGTTTTCTTGTGTGCTGGCAGAGCTGGAACCTGTAGGATTCCTCTGTAGGTCATTGCCAGCTGAATTAGTAGGTTTGCTGCTTGCAGTGTCACTTTCCTCTGCGAGGAGCCAGTAGATGAGATACACATGTACATGCCCATTGCAGTCTCACTGCTCACCAAGTACATTTTTTTCCCAGATTCCTCTCCTCTCTCTACTTCTTATCTCACTTCYATCTCATTTTGTCACTAGCTTTTGTCTTCCATACTGGTTCCTTTTTGTCTCATTCTCTGGATCAACCATTTGCAGGCTTCTACCTGCCAGCAACAGRTCTTTCTCCTAGGACAGCAAGTCCTTAACTCCATTCTAGTTATTCTTCAATTGCCTTTTATCTCTTTTCATTTGCACCCCAAGAAGCATATTCATCTCATTCTAATACCCCAGCTAATAYAAATCTTATGCCTGATTTGTCTTCATTTGAGTTAAGCAGATCCTTTATCTTTCTTTTGGAAGGGGACATATCTGTAAAAAGATATTACTGGAGAAGGAGGTAAGTTTCTGAGTTGCAGATAAGTCGTGTCCTGTTCTATAATGGCAGGACAGACTTCTAGTGTTTCACTGGGCACTCAGATAAATTCCTGGATATTTATCTTCTAAAAGGAAAAAGATCAGCAGTGAGAACCYGATGACTTTGTTGGATTGAAGCATTTATCCATAGTAAAAATAAGCAAGAACTTTCTGSCACAGAGTGAGGTCTGTATTTAACTTATGGATGTTACGATGTTTAGACATCTGTTAGATGCTTGATACTTGGTTGTGTACAACAGTTGGCATGAGTTACTCTTGCAGTCAGCATGGAGAAACAGGCATTTTCAGAACTCAGGTCATCTTTATTGCTGTAAGCACCTTTCAGATTCAGGAGATTCAGTCTCTGCAAGAATGTTACGGTTATCACTAGGGCAAGCCACAAGTTTAGCTAAAGAAATGTTAGCATTTAAGAGAGAGACTATAAGATCAGGTAACAGAATCTTGATTTTTTTTGCGTTGTGCCTGGTCTCCCACAGGAACTGTTAATCATGAAAAGGCTTTTAATCTAAACCTGCCTATTATCTTTGGTAGGCATCCTTATGTTATTTCATATATAGGGGCTTTTGGAGGATTACTACTTAGTGTATGATAGCCATATGAACYAGACAGTTCCTGGGATACTTTGTATCTTGTGGGAAAGTTGTGCTGGGTGTGTGAAGGGAGGCTTTGGAAGTCTACACTAATGTTTTTAAAAGGCAAGCCAAAAACAACGAAGATACCCCATGATGAAATGACATCAAAAGAATTTATATTTCTGATATAAGAGCAAATACAATACTACCATTCACARAAGACTGCCCTGTTGAAAAGCCAAAGTATAAAAAAGGCACAGTTAGAATACTTCTTTGGCATTCTACAAACTTCAAATACTACAGATTATCTTATACTTGTAGTGGATGCCATTATTGAACTAGTAATAATTATGTTGTATTGTACTAACATGATTAATCATTTTACTACATAATATTAGTTATTCAYTAGAATTCCTTTAAAACCGTGTTTTAGTACTTAGAGGTACATAAATAGATTTCTTATTTCAAACTGTAAAGAAAAATAAGGATATCAGAGATGTGCTTCCATATTTTCCTGTTTTAGGACACTAACTGAAATGCAATTAATATTTTTAATAARGAAAAAAGGTATGTTTTAGAAACTGAAATGCTTTGTGGTAAAACCAGGTGTTCATAGCCTACTCTTTTCTAGTCCYTTCATTGTAGGTGTTGTTAGCTTGTGTTTGCTGACTTTAGGGTGCAGCTAGAGTTTTTGGCCAATTGTGCACTATGAGCAGTGCAATTCAACTGTTCCACAGTTAGGGTCATGTGTATCTCCTGTGSTGAGTGTTCTGCAGTTTGTCACTTTGAAAATGGATTTGCATTCAGAATTAATCAACTTTCATCTGAAACCTCAACCCTGGTCCTACAGCCAGGATTTGCAATGTTCTTTGATGGAGGGGGGCATTGGGAAGGTGTACCTGGAGCTAACAACTGAACAGTTTCTTTTTGGCCCTGATCTTTTAGGGGTCTGCTACCATGTCTTTCTAGAAGGGGACTTCCAACCCCACGAACGACTGAACATGCAGTCATTAGGGGAAAACTGCACGCTCGCTCAAGGTCGAGTGAGCAGGCTAGTGTCAGACCCTTATGCTCTGTACATCACCTAGCATCCGGAGGCTCGGCGCCGCCTTCTCCGCTTCTGACAAGGTTGCTGTTATGTGTCCAGCATAGCTTTGGTGTTCTCCCTCCAAGGTTTCAGTGTGGTGTTGTACTTCTCTGAGCATACATGGCACATTCACTCATTCTGGCGCTGTAGATTATTTTCTCTTCATGGTATTTACACTTCTCCCATATCCTTTATGCCATCTATCTTCACCATCCAGATGGTACTTCTTGCTGTTGAACTTAAATAGTTACACAAAGTAAAAGACTGACAGTGTCTTGTCCTTCCATTGTTGTGTTTTGTTCTGTATCCATATGAAAACTACCGAAGTATTTTTCTTGAGTACTGTGCAGAAAATTGCTTTGTTCACACAGCTAACTCTGATCTTACAGGGTAAGAGAAAGTCAGTTGCTCTACCTAGTGAAAACCAACAGTATTTTGAATTTGCACAAATGGGCTGCTTTATATTAAAAATTACTTGCTTGTGACTGGATAAACAGTGCTTATCCACTGTAGTGAGTGTGACATTGCTATAACTGGCAAGGGCATTTCACAGTAAGCTCTCCTCAGCAGTCTGCTTCTTCTCATCTTTGTTTTACTTTCTTAAACCTTTTCCCCATAGTCATTTCAGATGCCTATACTTATTTTAAATGTTAGATTTCCAAAGGTGTTTGATGTGTTATACCAAGAAACTCTGTCTGTGTAGAAGACAYCAAGTACCCGCAATATTCTGAAACAGTGCTAGCTAGAATTCAGCCAAAGAGGTTTAGGATATTTACTTAGATATGAATATTCAAAGTCTTGTGCATATTTTGCATGTACACACAAATACTTGCATACACACCCCCTCCCTTTGCCAACCCCAATACTAAGCTTAAAGGTCTTTTTCCTTCTTTGAGTTCTGGGAAAAAAACACTATCCTATGGGAATAAATACTTGCTGTTCAGTTCTCTGTGGCCTTGTGCAATTATTGCATCAGCACAAAGGGAATACTAAATTTAATAAAACATAAAGGTGGCATTTTTTGTTGCCCTTCTACCAGTGCAGGAGAACACAAATAATTTGTGAGTCATAATCTTAAATGTTTCTTAGAAAACTGCTTTTCTTTCAATGTTTTTTCACTATTGCTTTAAAAAAAAAAAAACAAAAAACCAAAACAGAACAGAACAAACCCGCAAATAAATAAATAAATAAATAAACAACAAAAGGAAATAAAGGAAAATAATTTCTCCAGAGTTGAAGGTAGTTAGAGAAATTAAATGTGAGGACTAATAAGTTGACTGGGTATCTAGACCAGAATAAGTGCATATGGCAGAGACCAAATGCAAACTTTTTCAAACCCGTCTCCAGTACCTACAACTTAATCTGTGTTTAAAATTCAGAATAAAAMAGGTCTCTTCATTTGCCTTAATTTGCTTTTGTCTCATTTTCATTTGCAGAACACATCCAAAAGGAAGTCCCACGCAGTCTCCGCCTGCAGACACCTCCTTCAGCAGTCGTAGGGGAAGGCAGCTACCRCAAGTTCCAGTAAGAAGTGGCAGTATAGAGCAAGGTATCAAATAATGAGCTTGTGACAGCTCAAATTCTTTAATTTCTTACCTTTCTTTACTTTAAAACTTCTTGCATAACTATGTRTCCAATGCTGCAATTCTACCCGTAAAGCAATAGAAAGCATCTTTGTAGTTTGGAAAATCCAGTGACGTTTGACTGGTGGGTTATTACATGTGGTTTAATTGCCTTAATTTTCTAGTACCCTTTTATGTTTTAAATTTCTATTAGAGTAATGGTAGTTTCCAACATGTCTAGTATGTTATCATCAAAAAAATGGGGCAAAGATTTTGACAGTCTTACTTATTTTTTATTTTGTGGTTTATATTTATTGTTGTGCATTATTAACATAGATTAATATAAATGTCATATGTCTGTTTTTCTTCTGGAGTTTGTAGTGCAGTGAGTAAAAAATGAAAATAATTACCATGGGAAATGTGGGACCACAGGTTACCAGCCCTTTCTTGATTAAGGATAAACTGATYGGACAAAAAGTGCTGCTCTTTTCTGAAAAAGAAAATGTAGATCCAACGGTTATGGAAGATGCTTCTTATATACTAACATCAAATAAGAATGTATATCGCTGTTTCCTTTTCTAGCAACATCATGCASACAGAGAATGAGTTGTTATGGTAAAATGAAGTGGCAAAATGGATAATATTTGAACGTTCATATTTTCTTCTGTGTTAAAAAAATCCTGTTTTCTCATTGACTACAAGCAACAACTGAGATTGCAATACACTATAAGGTTGTCTTCTTTGTGGAAATTAAAGAAATGCTTATAATGATGAAATATTGTAGTGCCTTACAGACCTGTTAGAAGATCACATTCTTCAACAGATAAAGTTGCTGACCATGACCACCTTATCATGACAGATTGTCAAGGAGGCTTTCATGTACTATGGCTTGCATTAACATGCAATCAGTTTGCATTAATTTTAAGTCTTTGAGTTGTGATGGCATACAAACCCCTTAATTAGCACATATAAAATGTACTCTTGTTTTATAAATGTGTTCATTTTGAATGACTAATATACTGATATAAGTGGCTTTTATTAACTTTAAACTTTCTATTCAGGTCCTCTTATTTTGTAGTGAATCTACTACTGTCTGAATTATAAACTAGTTGCAAACTACATTCAGAGTTTCTATTTCTGCRTATTAGCAAGCTGGGGGCTTTACATGGAAATGCAATTAGTAAGGATTTCAACTTTCTTCCATGTTTCTACTTCAATTTCAGAACTTGGTACAATATATAATGATGAATYAGCTTTTAGTTTAATTTTAATTTGGCTTTCCTTTGCATATTAATATATAATCTTTCTGCTGGTCTTGGTAAMTGGTGTGTGAAAGTAAAAATACCAGTTTGTGGTTTGCTGAAGAAGTTGGAAATGAAGGTAGAACTTACCGTGAAAATGAGTAGAGATGGGATGTGTACARAAGAGGAAAGAAAAAGCAAAAGTTGAGCAGGAGGCCAAAGCTACTCTAGGTTTATAAAGCTGTTGATACCGTGAACACTTGTAAAGTAATGCTGCTTCAGTRAACTCCTGTTTAAGTTGTGCTTAATATGCTTGCGTCTGATACATAAAATGTGCAAGTAGGATGCGACGTCGTTTKTTTTGTTGTTATGAATAATGCCGCCTGTGTCACCGTGGCTGCTTTAGAGCACGTGGAATCAGAGATCAAAGAGATTTCCTTCTCTACACAGTACTTTGGTTTGGTCTGAATGACTGACTTTGCTTCTGAAAGGGAGATTTTCTGATTTTACCTGTGTTTAATGCTCTGTTCAGACTCAGAATGTATTTGCAGAGAAATATGAAATTAATTATGTTTTATATGTTTAAAAAAATTTCTCAGTATCTGCTGTAATACATATGCTAGTATGTCTAATTTACTACCGTAAGAAATTAAATTCAGTAAGGACATAAGACCACAGTACTTCCTCTGATATACAGTAACAAATTTTAATATTAGTTTCACCTCTATAATCCCTGTCAAATTAATATCAGGGTCAATATCAAATGACCAGTAGTGATCTGACCTTAATGTATTATTGAATCCAAAACATACTGAGTTTTGTAAAAGATTTACATTAACTGTGCTTGGAACTGTAGTGTGTCTTTAATGGCTTAAATTCACAGTCACCATAGATTGAGGTGATGTCAAAATCCAGTGCAATATCCAAATGTCATCAGAAATATTTCAAAATGCATTTTCTTCATTTATAAATAAAACTGCATTTTGATGGTCTACTTGRCATGTTGTGTTTTAAGGAAAACTTGTATGATATGGCATAAAGGATCATTTTTATAGTAAAGTACTTCTTTATGTTCCATACAAATCCTGCTGTTTCATGAGGGTGAAATGCTCATCTAAATACATACATCTATGAATCTAACTATATACAGCTATGCATTTAAGTCTGCTATACAAGTCACAGTGATTGCTGCAAAAAGATTGCATGTTTGTCTATCAAGAATGGGCTTCTTGTTTGCTCTTTTGCATATTCAGGAGACATAGAAGAATCCAATGAACTAATTATTACTCTTTAAAGTACTTGTTACAGAGCAAGTGAGAGTTAATGAAGGAGCAAGACAYTGGTAGCACTTCTCATGTGGAGAAACTGAGTGTTATTTTGACTCCTAATCTTTAATATTTAGCTATTAATTTTAAGTGAGCATATCCATGCTTATTAGGCTTGACTGATACTGTATTTCTGACATTCCATTCTGTTGTCAAGTTTGAAACTACAAAAAGGTTGTTTCCTTGTCTCTACCAAATAATGTTGTCTTAGTTGCTAGTCTGGTTGGCTGTCTGAGAATCACAAAAATTCAACTTATGAGAACTTCAGGTATTTTTACAAGGTCCTGGGTAGGAGATATGCTTTCTTTAAAAAAATTCACAGAATTGTTACAGAGAAGACCAAAGTAGGGCTCCTTATTGCATTACAGAAATACAGTTGGTACTGCTGATGAGGAATGGAGAAACAGCCTTAAATACAGAGGAAAAGGTCAAGTTTAAGGACTAAAACCTTAAAACAACATTATTGTTCATATTGGCRAAAAAAATGCAAAAAAGAAAAGGCTTCTTGGTGATTATGTTCTGAAGGGGAGAGCAACTTTGAGTAGCTTTGGAGTGAAGGAGACGCATAGTTATTTTCATTTGAGACAATTCTAACTAAATATTTTTAGTAACTCGAGGGCATGGAGACTTTGAAAAATTGTTGCAGTTAAGATTGTAGGCTTCTGTAATTCTTAGGCAATGTGACTTTTTTAGTTRCAGTCATATTCAAGGCAGTCGTAGTTGTATTTATTTCTTTTGCAATCCTGTCAGCAGTACTTCTTAGAATGCGAGACACATTGGCATGCTATTGTGTTGTAAGATCTTGAGWTGTTTCAATGTTGAAAGTCAGTTCTATATGGGTGTGTTAGTGTGTGTTCTCTAGGCATCACAATTTAATAGTCATTTCCCTAACTTATACTATGAAAGAAGTGGTTTTGATTTTTTTGTATTAACGGGTGATTTTATATAAGGATTTAATACTATGAAGATGTTTTGGCTCAGTGACTAAAGCAGTGAAATTCTAAGCCATGGTATGGACAATGGAGTATTCTCGATATGTCATTCTGTGCTGGGCTGTAAGAGGTTTGCGTCGCTGCTTTTTATTTGCATCGTGTTTGAGTGGAACTGTGCAAATCATTGAGAGAGATGGGGTTTCTGCGTTGGCATTGCTTTTCAGCTGTTTCTATAACAAYTTTGTGATGTAGTTCCATGGTTTTTAAATCATACTTTTGTATAAAGGATACCTCTGTGGCCTTTACTCAGTCTGTCTTCTGTCATCGCAGCTATCAAACATCACAGGAATTCTTGCTTGAATAAGAGTTGAGGATGGGTTTCTACACTTTTGCGTATTGGTTAATCATTGATCAAGGAAGTGACTGCATCAACATATATTAGTAACTATTGTATTACATCATCTAACAAGTAAATAACAAAAAAAATTACTATGTACTATTGAAATTTATGAAACAGCAATATAAATGTTCAATGATTGTAATGAAAAAATCTTTCAGGGCCAGTTTGTGCAAAACAAGTTTTGCTCCCTCTATCTGCCTCTCTTTGGGTCTTCACAGAATGTTTTCTTTTTCATAGCTTTGACAATGTAGTTTCCTATTTCAGAAGTGATATAATGAGAGTAAGGTTTGTGATAACCAGCAGTCTGTTTACATGCAAAGAACTTCTGTGAATATAATTGAAGCAGTGTGGCTGTGTGTGTTTCCAGTGGCATTTGTTTACAGCAGTAGGCCTTATGTGGTGACATTGCGCAAAGCAAACGTGCATCCAGCAGTAACTGTTGCTGTATTTTATGTTGGAATTGCTAGGTATTGCTAGGTACCGATTTCTTGTGTTGGAAAAAGCTGCATAAGCTTTGTACAGCACTTGTGTAGAAGGTGAAGTTCAAGTGTGTGTGTGCTGCTCTTCCATGAAAGAAAACTACATAAAGACTCTGCTGGGACTGAATGGGGATTTCATGTATAAAGTTTGTGTGTGTGGTTTGTGTGCAATTGTAGTCACAGAGGAACGAAGTGTTTTGATGTCCAGTATTATTTTTCTTAATAAATAAGAATCGGAATTTCCTACAGAAAATCAGAATGTTGTCAAGTAATACCCTGAGTTGCAAGTATCTTTTTATATTTAACCAAATTAAGATCCTAAGAAAAAATGAAGTACTAGTGAAAACAGTTCTTTGTATATGTACTTGATCATTGAAAAAAAAGTCATTGCAGTGAGAGTGTGGTTGAGGTAATGGTAAAAGATCAAACCCTTTCAGTCAAAAATTTTTCAAATCTATCAGGATAAAACTTGAGTGACAGAAAAAGAATTAGTCATTTCAGTTTTAGATTTCAATCTATCAGTGTTTGTTTTGTCTCCATATTTCTGGTTTTCTTTTTATATTATCAGGTGGCACTGCATATTTCAAGGCAGCTTGTGGATTCCTTATGCATGCTGGAGAGTATTTTTCTTAGCATTGCTAACTTTTGCAAATGAGTTCAAGCCTCATCATCTATTATATTTTCTTTAAAAACAGATTTTTAATAGTCTAGTGGTTAATAGAAAATCAATTTGTAACACTCATTGCTGAAGAGACTTCAGAATCTAAAATAGTGCTGTGTAGTTCAGAAGTAAGAGTGATATTTAAAGCAGTTTTCAGATTTTTGTGTCATTCATAAATTTGGGTATGATGATACTTCTCTAGCAGAATACTTAAAGACTCCACAATCTGGTCCTCTGTAACATCATTGTTCCTGTTAATTTTAAAGAAAAAGTCATAGGCTTTATTATTTGTCATGATTTATCACTTTAATTTTCTACATTACTTTTACATATGCTGGAGTACTGCCTACTGTACATGCCATTGTCACATGTAACGCATTTCTTTATCTAACTTTAAATTTGCTGATTTCTTTTTCTGTTTCCATCATTCCGTGCATTTAATTCATTGAAGAGCAAGAGAATTTTAACTCTTCCACAAAAGGTAAATATTTATGTAAATTTTTTACAAATGTTTGGCAACTGTTGATACTGGCTTTCCCCTCAATATACTCCATGTCAGTATATAGGTTTTAGTTAACAGTGTTAGCATGCAAAAAGGTTTTTCAAATATCTGTGTGCTAGAATCTGAATTTTAGAATCTGAAAATGGTTTCTCTTGTGACTTTTCATGCTCCTATTGAAATGCAATAGACTGGTTTTAACAGGGGTAATAGTGATGTTTTACAAGTCTCAGAAGGTCCTGGATTTAGTTAAAGGTCACACAAAGATTTAATTTTTTTCCTAAACTGTTCTTGAATTCTGCATGCTTCTAGTGATACAGCCACAGTCCTGGGCAGCTGTATCATTCTGGAAGAATTTCCTAGGTGTGAATTTAGGAGTAGTTGAAGGTGATGATAGAAACATTTCTGCATGCAGAGAGATTCTGAAGAGTAAGCTGTGTTCTATTTGCATATCAGTCCCATGTCAGAAAGTTACTCCTGTTGTAGGGCAGGTTTTTAGGGGCAGACATACAAAGCTCATCTCCTATGAATTTTGACCTCCTATGAATTCTCTGTGCCTGTGCAGATATCAGAGAATCAGTGAGTTCAAACAACAGGTGTCTAAGGCTGTCCCACAAAGTTAAAAGTGTAGTTTGTTACATCTGTCAAGGCCACATTGTGAAAAAGTCCTTTTTCTTCCCTTTTAGCTGAAAGTGGAAATTATATCAAAATACTAATAAAGCTAGTGGAGAAAAATAGAAAAAGATGTTAAAATCAAAATGCTGTGCTGCATAGATATTACTAGCACTGATTAACCTCTTCTAACCTTCATTTCTGAGTCCTGCTCATCTTGGGAAATACTGGTCTGAGTACAGCCTTAGGCAGGTCAAAGCCAAACTGTGAGTTGAACTTGAATCAAAATATTTCCTGCAACTACTTTACTTTCTGAAAGAGTAAATGCTTAGGTGAAAAAAAAAAGCTGCTCCAATAGCTATGAACTCCAACACACATGTCAAACATACACAAGTATGTTTTCATTATAATGTTAAAAGGAGATGAGAAAGAAACACGTAACCTAGGTGTTGGCAATTACATGTTATTTTTGCAGTGTTTGGAATATACTATGAAATGTCTTAAGAAAGTGTTAAGAGTGGATCATTTTGCAAATTATTTCTGTCTCAGTATTTATATTTCTCTCAAACAGGACAGTACAAATCAATCATACCTGTTTGTTGATTATGCTTCTGTCAAGATTTGGGCTGCAGTGGATGTTTTTTGTTTAAAACAATGGACTTTATGCAGACGAACTAGACTGTCTGTAACAGGTTTGTAAAAGAGCTTGTTTCCATGAGATTTGGATGGATCTGGCCTAAGATTTGTGTGTGTGTAGAAGGAGATGGGATATTTACATGCACAGATTCCTCTGGCCCGAGGGAGCTGATTGCAGATGAAACCCAGAAGCAGCAAAGAGCTGGGCAGAAGTGCAGGAGAAAGAGTGAAGAGCCGGCAGATCTAGGGGACCATGAATATCTTAATTTGAGCTGCCTTACACTGGTAGCTTCTGTCACTTCTGAAAAGAGGTAAAAAGAATAGAAAGTAGATGAATTAGAGTTGAGAATGGGGGAGTTAAAGGATGGTATGTGRAAGGAGACATGAATATGAGGGAAATCATATACTACAGAAGTGAACACTGGCCAGATAAATCTGCAACAAAGCAACCATCTGTTCCATGTAATCATGGAAAAGATTGTTATAAAGTCTTCAACAGATTATGAAAATGCTGACTTGTTTTGCTGCCAAAATCTGTGGTCTGGTTTTTTGGGGKTTTTTTTTCCAAATTTTAAGAGGTCTGTGTTTGTTTTCTTGTTGTCTCTCTTTACATAGAAGTTTCCCTGTGGATCGCCCTTGAAGCTGTTTGAGAAAGAACTGAATGTTTCATCAGCTAGTTCAGGTTTTTATATGGCCTTTTCTTCCTTCTGGGTTGAGTTCTTAAGCTCAATATGGCCACCATGCCTCTGTGTGTGCTGAGAGTTCCGAGCTCATCTCCCAGCTTGGAAATCTGAGTATGCGCCTTGGCCATGCCTTATTTCTGACTGGGAGGAGGTCAAGAGCAGTATCAGCTCCCATGGAAAGGAAAATTATGTACACAAGCTTGAAGTAGCTACAGCAGGTTCTGGTCAGGTAGAGGGACCAGGGTTGCAGAGCAGGGTTCAGAGCCATCTCCTTCATTACCTGCATGTTGCCATTAAGTATTTTTTAAAATTGTTTATTCAAAGAAGTGGTAGCAAGTTTTTCATCTTGCCAACAATATGATTTTTCAGTGTTACTTACCTTATCTTTCAAAACATTTATCTGCTCCCAATTTTATGTGCTTTTTAAATTTCATGGTAGAGCTTGCTGTGAATYTCTCAAGTCAGGAAACCTATTGCAAGGATATTTTGTGTGTGCAAATGCATTTTGTGTCTGCAAAACTCATCCTGAAGGATCAACAGAAATTAATTGGAGACTCTCTGTATTATTTCTGTATTATTTCTGAAATGAATCATCCTAGTCACCAGTGTGACTTCTCTTTTCTGTGCCACACAGCCATCTCTGCACTAGAGGATTCTCCAAGTCTCATTGCCGCTTTATTTCCCTGCCTTTGTTATGGACATAAGTTCTGCCTAATTTTTTCTTCAGCTGCCACTTCTCAAAACAGATTTTTTTTTTTATTACTTCATATATAATTCTTCAAACCAGATAACTTTTCCCCCTTATTCCCATCCACAGAGCACCTAAATTGCACAGATGGATGAATCGCCTGGCTTTTGCTGTGTAGGAAGGCTAGGTGCACATTGTTTCTAGGCTGCAGTGTAGCTGTAGCTGTTTATCACTGTTCAGCTTCTTAGTATGAAGACTGAAATTGAAGAATAGGTCAGACCTCTGTTTCTTCTGGAATAAGTGCAGTTCTCTGTTGCCCTGCCTGACGCTGTGGGGTTTGCCCCAGAAACAGTTATTATGAGATCTGCTTATGAGACAAATTTTCTCTTCAACTTACTTTTCAGTATTTCATTATATAAGAAATCTTCATGTTGTTTTAGACTTCTAAGCTTTTTCTCTTAAAGTTTGCATTATAATTGGATGTGTGATATATTCTGGGAAGAGTTACAGAAATCTGAAATCTT
Organism: Malurus melanocephalus; assembly: GCF_030028575.1. NCBI lineage: Eukaryota > Metazoa > Chordata > Aves > Passeriformes > Maluridae > Malurus > Malurus melanocephalus. Next base: position 2,292,148 of record NW_026623236.1, read on the forward strand.
GATTCCATTTCTTCTTGTTATGTATCTTACTCTGACACTTAATAGTGCAGGTAAGACTTGGAGTTTTTCCAATCATACTGTTTACCTTACTGTATCTTCTCTTTCTGTCTTAAACATCTTGAACAGAAGTACAAAGTGCCTCAAGGGAAAATCCTTGTTTTTGCAGACTTCATCATTACAGAAAATTATGTACAGGTAGTGTTAAGACATCCACAGGTTTTCTACAGTCTAGAAAAGAACAGTATGGTTATCAGTTTTAATCACAGACAGGTAATGTCACCAGTCATTTTGGTATTAACTCCATAGTTGGCTTGGAGCAAGAATTTCCTTTAGAAAGGTATTAGAAAGTTCAGTGACTGCAAGTGATGGAAATTGATCTCTGTGCTTTAACCACCTGACTTTTTAAAATTATATTTTATTAATTCTCTTACTTACCTACCCTTTTTTGAAATGTATGAGGCGATTCTTATTAGATGTTATTTATTGACAAGGTGCACCATTTTCCAAAATGTTTAGAATGTAGGGCCTCTTTGATGAATGTTGCAATATGAAAGAGGTGGGTATCTAAAGAGTGAAAGATCAGGAATGAGAAACTAGATCTAGAAAGGCAGCTACAGCATTTTTGCTGTTACTTTCTCGTTTGTGATTGCTTTGTGTGGTACAATCCTTATTTGATTGATCCCACATAGGTTACGTCCATTATGCTGTCAGCCTAACAGATGGGTGTTTAAGGCATCATGTAATTTGAGATATTTTGCATGTAGTACAGAGTTTAGATCCCCTTTCAAATGTTAAATAGAGAAGTTCAGACCTTAAGTAAAATTACTTTTGGTTTTTCTTGCACTGGCCGCTACTATTAGTGCTGCTTTTGTAGCTCTCTGTGACTTTCATAGGATTGGTGTGTTGTTGCTGCTCATGTAAGTTTAATTTCTTTTAAAGTCATATTTCTTGAAGTGTTAGATTCATAATCTGTGAATAAAAGAAATATGCCATATGACATATTCTGTCTAGAAAAGTTTTATTAAAGAAAAAAGAAACTTTTATCTGCCCCACTACATCTTATATATTAATGATTATATATATTATTGATTATTGTTGTGTTATTTTGTACATAATTGAAAAGGTAGCATATATTGTGAACATTTAGGATTCTAGCCAGTTCTAACATCTCCCTTGGTTAAACAGAGATAGGGGTTGAAACCTGATCATAGTAGTTTTCTGAGGATACAAATAAAGATGCTCAGCTAGTTAGTGGCACCAGGTGTAACTCCAGAAATCTTAGCATAGTTCTCATATATTAAAAGGAATGACCAGCACATAAACTCTTAGTAAACAGGTAAAGTCTTAGAAAAATCAGTTGTCTATCTCCTTTAAGAAAAAACAACTGTTAGGCTGTCCTGATTTTCTTTGAGGGTAGATTGCAGGCTTAAAATGAGATCTGTAGCAATTTTCTTTAGTTTAATCCATCCCTTTTTCAAGTAGTGTCTTACAGACTTGCGTATTTTAGACTTCCTCACAGTTTTATTGCTGAGTATGATGCTATGTGGTATGGAATGGTCCCTTTGGTCAGCTGGGKTCACCTGTCCCACCTGTTTCCTCTCACAGCCTACTTGAGGGCAGGGGCAGGCCAGGACAGGGCAGAGAGCTGCAGCATGAGGAACAGAGAAGGCCTTGGTGCTGTACAAGCACTGCTCAGCATTCGCTAAAACACTGGTGTGTTATCAACACTTAGTCACAGCTAAAGGAACAGACAGCTGTGAAGAAAATTGCCTCCATCCCAGCCAGACCCAGTACACCTGGGATTACAGGAGTGAGACTGGTTTATAAATAGATTAATGGAATTGAAATGTAACATTTTGATTCCATTTATATGTCTGTCTTTTCTCTCCTGCATGGCTTGATTGTTTATGTACATTGTTGTTAACCTTCATATGCATCAGTAGTAAAAGCTTTAGCTAGGAAGTTGCACCCTTTATTTAAGCAGTCTGATCAATGAATTCTCTCAATTACTTCTTACACTGATCGATCTCACGTCTGGATCATCAGGTCTTGAAGAGATGAGAGTTACAGCTCTTTGAAGCGTGACTTATGACACCAGAGAATAACACATTGACACAACTAATACTGATTGTAGTTGTACCACTATTTTGAGATACTTACGGTAAATCTTCATCTTTTAAATTCTAGGGTTATTCTAGAATTTAAAGGTCTTGGGATTACAGTGCTTTGATCTGTGAATTACTGTGTRGTTCCACTTCTGAAGACTTCTAGGAAAAGCACTCTGTAAATATTGATATCCTAAAAGAAAGTAGATCCGTATTTTTCTAAGAGGCAGGCTAAGTTCTTGAAGTACTTTTTATGTCAAGTTTTTGTTACCTGTGGTAACCACCTGTGTTCCAAGAAAGCAATGTAATCATATGGTGKTGTTACCTATGGTTGTTACGGTTTTGCTAATGTGTTTTTGCCGCTGTGTTAGACTCTTTTTCTGCTTCTCGTGATTGACATGTAAAGGTTTTAGCAGGCTACTAGTCAGGCAGAAAACATTTTCCATCACAGAACTGAGCTCTGTTCCACCTATGCTCAGATGTAAATGGTAAACAAAGTTGGAAAGAACACAGTTAGATTTTCTGGCGTAGTTTCATGCCACTGCATGCCTAGAAACAATTTCGCAGCTAATTGTTGTAAAATTACATTTTACTTCATGCACAAAATCAAATTTCTCCATTAGAGAATTTAGATTTACCTCACAAACCTCRTTAATTGTTCTCATGTTCTTTGTTATAACCATATATATGAAGCTAAATGAGAACATAAACGTGTTAATCTTAAGGATTTAAACATAACAAAAATAAAGAATTACAAAATAAGGTTGAATATTTACTCAATCTTGACTGAAATAATAGCCTCTGAAATAGCATTTCATTACATAATAGAATATTCCTCCTCAGGTATCATAAGTAATACAGAGATACATATCATATATATTATTTAGTTTAACATACAGTTGACAGGGTAACGGACCTAAAATTCACACAGTGAAAGGATTATGTTTTAGAATAACTAATCTCTGCACCATACACATACAGGGCTAAATTTTTAAAGGGGTCTCATTTTTCCCTCTGATTTCATATCCTCAGTCTATTTYGTGCATGTATGATAGGATTAAGATATATTTTTTTACTTCGGTCCCTGATTGATGTATCTTAATCCTTTCATATCTGTCCTTAAAATAAGAGGCCATCTTTAAAAATTTCACCTAAAGTGCTCAATTTTGCCTTCAGATACCTCCATGCAACTTCCATTGAAGTAATTGGAGCTGTGCCTGCATATCTGATGGTGGAACTGGACTCATTGCAATTAAGGTACACATTTACTGGCATAATCAGTCATCTGGAATAATTGCTGGGTCCAGTGTGACATTCTGCATGTGCAGAATWTACTAGCTTGGACTCTGCATATGGGGATTAAAGATTATGATRACTTTATTTCATGCCTTACATTTTGTAGTTGTAGTGGAATTTTAATGTAGCTTGCTGCACTTGATTTTCTTATTTTTAAATAAGAAATGTAGAAGGAGTTCACAGTGATACCTTTGTATATTTYTTCATACCCAACCAGCACACATTCTGTTATTTAACATGTTAACAAATGGTACATGCAGGCACAATTGTGATTTGTGCAGTAGCTTATAGGTTAAAATATCCAATCCTGAGTGTACTGCCTTTTTTTTTWTTTCCGGCCTTATATCTTTGTGCTGGTAAGCACAGGCAAAAAAAATAAAGGTATAAAGAATGCCACAGTGAACTAACAGCATAAAAGCCATATGTGAGAACTTTGCCACCTCTTAACTGAGAATACATGGAGTACTTATTTTCTAGTAATCTAAAATTCTGTGTGTTTTTTGATTGCAAGTTGATTACATGCAGCTTTAATATAKGTGCCTCTCTCCCATCACTGGTATGGGGAGGGGCTCTTTGACTTATAAAAGTAGTTGTTTTGGAGAGGATAATATAATTCCATGGTAGACACAAATGCAGAAGATTTTGTAGAGGCTGCCTCAAATAAAACGAAAATTTGTGACACCCAAAAATTTCGACTTAAAATGACTTGTTCTGGGATGTTATAACCTGTTAAACTACAATGAAAATAGTGAATACTCCTGTGATTAAGAATAGTTGCTGATAAATATTTGGGTGTATTTAATATTTCTAAAATTGTTTAAAAGTGCCAATTTTTTTTTTTTTTTTAATGATGTTACCTGTATTACTTTGTATTTATAATGCTACCAAGTTTAAGAATAGCAGAATATATAGTTCCCTCTGGAATTTATTCATTACCACAAGGGTTAACTTACTTTAAAGAGGCCTTGGCCCAGGGGCTTTTACAACACTCTCACTGTTAGTGCAAGATTGTCTACCTGTGGCAGGCAGAGCCAGTAATAGTTGCCATAATTTATTTAAATGGAAGAAGGTGTGCTTATAGCACCACAGCTTCTTGAAGGTGTAGGATTAGATTTCTGTTTTTATAGAAACACTGCCATAGGGAAGTTGAAAACACAAGAACAAATAATTTGTTTGAGATAAAGGTGACAATTACCTTTATCAGGTGAGCAAAGCAGTGATTTTAAAGGACTTCTTGTTTAAAAAAATACTACTGGAAAATTAGTGTATTTCTGATTAAAAAAGTACTACTAGAAAATTACTATATTTTTTATATGACTGGTGGAATGGAGAAACTGTTCCTCTCAAATAGTCTTAGTTATGTTAAACTGCTGTGTTTCAAGATATGAGGAAGGAGGTAGGAGGAATTAATCACTTTAAAAATAAAATTTAATACCTGTTTAATGCATTAGTTCTTAGAATGCTCCTGTAATACTTTCTACATTTAAACAAACACATGCTTAGGTGATCGTGGATTTATGTCCCCTGCATCCAAAATATTTAACAGGTTTATAATTCAGCCTGCCACCTAAATTTTTTCACTCTTTTCATATTTGTTGTACCAGCTTGATTATGTGTAGAGATTGGGATGTCTGCCCATTTTCAGGTAAAGACTCTCGCAATGAAAGTGGTTGATTTCTTGACATTAGTGTTCCTTTGTTCTGTGTTTACACCCTGCTTGTTCTACATGTTTGTACATTTCTTTGTTTTGTTGAAATGGAAATAAGCTAAAATYGTTGCTAAACCATTTGTTTTTTCCRAAATWTTTTCTCTATTTTTAATTGATATTCATTGTGTGTTTTTGCAGCCAGCTTAGTAGTGGAGGAGCGAACGAGACAGATGAAAATGAAAGTGCACCGTTATAATCAGACATCAGGGTCTGGTTCTAGCCAAGAACATGAGCGTGAGCAATATACCAAGGTAAAGTCAGTAGTACTGGGGTGATACTTTGKCTTGAAAATTGAAGGCATAAATTTGTTTGTTTAAAATATTATATAACCTTCAAGAACACTGTATTTTAAAGCCTGACAGAAATGTCAAGTAATTAAAATACAAGTAAGACAAGACAGAAATACAAGTAATAGCTTTTTAGCATCATTTTTTCTCCCATCTGATGTGCATTAGACTTAATCTTTGACATCAGCAAAAATGAATCTGTAAAAAGCAAAATACTTCAAAACTAATTCAGGAAAGAAAGATCCTTCAACAGCTGTTAAACCAAAACATATCACCTCTAGCTTAGGAAGTCCTCAGACTTCAAATAYCTGAAGTTTGGGAAAGTAGGCCATGAAAGAGTATTGTCTGATGTGTAGAGRGCAACACAGAATTAGGTCCAATCCCATGCAGATGTTCTCACACTTGTATAATTTTTTTGCATCCTACTAATGTAAGAGATAGAATATTTCCTTYCTTGAAATACCTACTTTGATTTCCTTTTCTAATAAAAGTGTAAAGCTTTTGTGATAATGGAGAGTATTTTAAATTACATTAATAAAGTTATAAAGAAGGTTTTCTTCCTTGATGAGGCTAAAGTGATAGCTCATAACTGTAACTCAAAACTGTATAGACTTCTAAGCAAACTGCTGAAAATGTCTTGCACATCTTCACTGCTGCTTACAATTCAAGCTGTGAGGAGCTGGATGCTCCTGGTTAAAATAATGTATAAATGAGGTACCCATCTGAACAAAATCAGAAATTTACTTAGGAATTACAAAATCAGAAATTTACTTAGGTTAAGTAGGAAACTTGGCATCTATCTTTTAGCATGTAACAGGTTTGAAAGATTGGTTCAAGATCTTGTTGCTGTTAAATATGCAGAAACTTTAATAAGAACTTAAATTAACAGTTCTCAAAAGGAGGAGAAACAAGACAAGCAAGGTTTTAGGTCCCCAACTGCCAAATTGTGAGATATCMGTGCTATTAAAAAAACTGAACAGCTGGGATGGAAATTTCCAATCAGATCCTCTGTCAGAAGCAAAATTTACTTAATTAGGGCAGCTCATTTGATACTAGGTTTGCTGTTAACCTTCCAGATAGGTCTACACAGGGCAAATGAGATCCACTCAGGGTGAGATGCAGTGTCTCTATGGTACTTCCAACCACTTCACATGTTAGAAAAAATAGTCAAAATAGGGTTCATACAATTTTCAGGTGAGAGGGGTAATATGCCGTCTGAGGACTTTTGCCAGATGACCAGAGCAAAGGTCAGGTTTCTTATTTAGATTATATCTGCTTACAGATTGATTGAAATTTATGTATTTATCATTCTGAAACATATTTTTTAATCCTAACTCTCTAACATTTATCATAAGCATAATTTTTGCTCTCAAATATATTTTTCTTACTTGATCAGTGTAGATCCAATGTATAGTTATATAGTTGCTGGAAAACATAAACCTGCAATGATACAAATTTCTCTTCTCCTTAGAGCCTTGAGTTTTCTAGTATCTTATTTTGTTTATAAATACATGTGGAAATTAAATCAAAATTGAAAGTATGATGAATACTAGATGAAAGAATACTGAATTTGTTGTATTCAGATTTTTTTTCCAGAAGTATGAGGAAAATTTTGAAGAAGCAAATTCTGTGTCAGTTGTTATAAGAGAAATATTTTTKGAGTACCTTGTGTTCTGACAGGCATGTACTCTTTTCCATGCTAAAATGGTAGTAAGAAGAATAGCCCTGGACTTTAAATCTTTAACTTTTCATATATTTTCTACATAATAATGTTGGAGTCATAAATAAGATGGTCCAATGTCGAATTAACTTTTAAGTGCTGAGAAGGAATTACATTGGCCCATTCTAACACTWTGTGATATTCAGTGGCTGTTTGAGTCATTTCATTGTGGTGGTAGTCATCATTTAAAAATGTTACCAAAGCAAACCTTATGCTGCTGTTTCTCCACCCTGAGAAAATGGTGAAAGAGTCAATAAAAAACCAAGACAGATGAAGATTTGGACAGCTCTAAGGAAAATGTAGTAAGTCATATCAGCTGGTGTGGTAAAGCTGATGACTGAGACTTCTAAGAACCAAAGACTGTACCTAATTTCTGCTGCCAAAATCTGTGAATTCTTTGAAAGCTGYAGAAACAAGACTTACTTTAAATTAAAAAAAAAAAGTTAAGTAGTATAATAGACATTCCAGAGTAGTGAAAAAGAAATATTAACTGACTATTAAAGAAATCACAATTGCAAGTAGAGTTTGTCCCTCTTTAACCAAAATGCTTCTTTCTTTCCCAAGTAGCAGTGTTTGCTCATTGCTTCAGAAAATAAATTTATTTATTAGAGAAATTATACTGTGCTGCATTTTGAGAAAATAGCCCTGTTTTTCAGAGCAATCAGCTCACATGGGTTTGATTCTTCCAATATTTTAGTATTTGCAAATATGCTTGTTTTATTACATTCAAAATTCTCTTAACCATTGAAAAGTTTTCCTTCAGTGTGGGACTGGATCATATTTGCAATGATTAATTATGTATATACAAAACAATCCTTAAAATTAAATAAGTTCTCCCTTATATTGAAACAAGCCTTTTTTTCTTTTTCTTTCCCTAAAGTTTTTGTAACCTGTCCTTTGCAATTTCCAGTCCATTTTGGGTGCATTTTTTCCAGTTATGTGATTTTTCCCACTCAGTTTCTCAATTTTTAGTTTCAGTTAGCAAGAATAGTTTACCAAGCATGCRCCCATGCAGGTTTTTGTTTTGAACATCCATTAATGGATTGTGAATAGGTTACTGCTCTGCAACATTTGCATATGTCTTCATGGCTGTTCCACTCTTAATTATTTTGAGACTTTCTCAGAGCTCACATCCTTATTTCCTTCCATTGCACTGGAAAGGCTCCATAATTTATGTGAAGCAATTAACTTCTAATAAGTTAAATAAAATAAAATAAAATAAAATAAAATAAAATAAAATAAAAAAAAAAAAACAAAAAAAAACCCAACATACCTCTGAGGATTTGTCAGAAGGGTTTAAAGAAGAGCTTTAAACATGTCTGTCTTTTTCTTATGTATTGGTATGTCTTTAGTGGCTACTATGCACATATTTGTTCTGTTTCAGCGCTTGAGAGAATCAAAATGGTGGCATAATTCTGGATTTGAATGGAGGTAAATTACAACATAATTTAATTAGCCTTTTAATTCAAAATACAGTAAGTTTTTTGATTCCAGATGCCACACACAGAACACAAACACCATGCTGCCCCTGCCCTGGCTTTCCATTTTCTTGGAAGGTCTGTTTATTCAAGAGAGTTACYGATTAGAACACTGTAGTATATACTTTAAAGGGATATCACTCCATATTTAATTGCTGACTTAAGATTGTRTGTGATCAAAAGGCATTTAGCATAAAAGTGTAATTATTACATTAGTTCAGTGGCACTGTGGATTTAACTAAAAAGTTATGTGTTAACAGTTAGTCTCTAAAAGGAAGGGCTGGGTAGGACACTTGGGCTGATAAGAGGCTGATTATGTTATGTCATGCGGGGCAAGTCATTTAGGGCTGTGTATAGGAAATGCTCTTGGACTTAGATGTGGTGAGTATCTTCTTTTGATCCTCTTCAGCCACCTTGAAGAAAAAATTCTTTGCTATRTGTCAGATTAAGATGGCAGTCACTYGAGAACTGGTTGGATTTCACAAAATTCAATGAGCTCCATTCATTCACCCTGTGGGCTTCCCTGCAGTTTTCTCATSGTTTGACTTGTCCATTTTTACTGTTCCCTGTCAGGAAGTTGAGCAGTGTACACAGTAGTTCCATTGGAAGAGTTAGACTCTCTAAGCTGGTGCTTAGTGTGCTCTGGTTCATGAGCTGCTCCTAAAATAGAAGCTGGTGGGAGTCAGTGATGAGTCCTGACATCCCAAGGTGCTGAGTTCTGGGCTGGGAATGCCAGCAGCATTCAGGGGAACCCTATGTGAGCAGTCACTAAACTTAAGCTGCTTTGWGCAGGATTCAGCATTTTCTGACAAAATTCCTTGTTAAAGTATGGTGCCTCAAAAAATAGCTGGCACCTCCAGACTCACAAAAGTCCTTGGATGAATCTAGCCCTTAATGCATCTGGTCTGGATTTCTCTTTYCTCATATTAATGACCTCATTTTAATGCCCTTTTAATTTTCTCATTTCTCAATTTCCTTATTTAAGGCACATAATGAGGTATGTATTTGTCAATGTTAGTCACCTGGGACTGTTTTTGTAGTCAAAGGACAGCACATTCATTCAATTGTTAAAGCWCCAAACTCTTGTATTCTTCATGGTTTTGGGAGTTAAATCTAGAAATATGAATATTTCTTAATATGGAAGAGAATGCAATTATAATGGCTTGTTAAATGACTTCTAASATGTGCCCCTATAATCAGTAAAAGTGCTAACACTGTTACTCATTAAGAAGCTGTCAAATTATTTTGTGAAGTACACTCTTTTGGTTTATGTCTATGCTCTTCCCATTGATGTTAGCATTCCGTTTTTCTCCTTTGCTGGTGTACAAGACGCAACAGCTCCACAGGTGGTAAAGTGAAGGGAAGAACTATATTTCAGCTGCTTATAGACTTCTGTTTTGTAATGAAAAAGTGCAGATGTTTTTGGCATTTGAATCTAATTGCTGTCAATGCCTAAAAATCCAGACCTGCTCTTTAGTAATTGCTATTGATGTTGCTACAAACCAGCAACTCTCCTAATGTGGTAAATACTGCACCTTGGAATAGAAATATTGCATAAGCTTTTAAGATACAGAGCTGAAAGGGAAGTGATGGCACTGAAAATATACTTCATTCTGAAGCTTCAAAATTATATAATATTTAAATACAAACATGTCGGGGAAATTTATTGCAAATACATGTGCCATTATATAGAGCAGAGGTTTTCTGCTTTATGGGAGAACTCTATCATATTATTTTTGAGCTCCATTGGAAACCTGCAGGCACTACCACATTGCAGATACCAYATAAGAGGATCTTAGCCCATGCTATTTTTCTTCTGAATGGTAGCTTCAGGTATATTGCAACAGTAAAATGCTCTCATTGTAATAAGCACTGCTTCCTGGAAGAGTACTATTTACTTTTCACTGTATCTGAAGGGGAAAAAAGGTTGACTTTAAAATTGCTTTCATTTTGTTCATCTGTTAGCTGAGATGACTGGTTATCAGATTGTGTCAGAGGTAGTTAGGAAATCAGTAGGAAAATTTGTTTGCCTCCTGTAGGGGTTGGCAAATTGGCTAGAAGCAGCAGGTATCGGAAGGAAAAGCTAAATCCAGAAGTAGTAGTAGTAAAATGTAAACACTGTRGCACTCAGTATTAATTTTCAGCATTGTTACTTTTTGCACTAATCTCTATTTCTGTGAAGGGAAAGGTTTTCAGTTTCTTGGGAATCACAGYCCTGGTATACAGTACAAAGGTTAGGAAAAGCTCAGCCATGCCATGAAAATCTCATTTAGGAAGGTATGMTCTGTATTCTGCACTAGCTGTGTGATTACAAGGCAAATAGAAGACATGGATTCAGTTTTTGATTTATGTCTCATCTCACTGTAAAATTCTCTGTTCACCAAAATATAAAAAACTGTCTTTTAAGCCAATCTGGTATCTATGAAACAATTCAATTTTTTCAGACTGCTGGAGCATAGGGAGCAAAACAGAATGAGGATATCTATACAGCCCCCACTTACAGGGGATGATAGTGGGGCTGAAGACCCCTGCACCAATAAATGGTCTCATGTTGATACTGAGCTGAGGCTGAATCAATGAGGCTGAATCTTTAAACAGCCACTGATACATAAACTGGGACTTCTAACTTCCCTCCCAGTATTCTAACCAGTAAGCTGCACAACCATGCTTGATGCTTTCTCTCTCTCTCCTTCCCATCTTTCCCAACCTGTGTGGGTACCCCATGAAAGCTGGAGCAAATTCAGGACAAATGAAACAGTGTCKTTTTCATGACCATACATAGACCTGTTGAATCATGGAGTGTTAACAGCCAGATRCAGATGTGGCTTGGAACAAAGACCAGCAGCCTGTACCTCCCTCAGTACTTAGAAGAAAGGCTTCCAGCAGGACAGCATAAGTCACTGCATTTGGCCTTGATTGTTCTCTCCATGGGAGAGTCGGCCTTCACCAGCAGCATGTCATGGTTGCTCAGGGACCATCAAAGTCTTCTACCATTGCAGATTCACTGTATGGACTCTCAAACCAAGGGGCACAAAGAGAATATGGACTTTTTGGTGAGGAAGAGAAGTAATYGGACATTATAATGGCAGAGGGGAGAAGTCAGATTGTCTTCAGCAAATACAATTAATACATGGACGTATTTCTGAAGCAGTCTCTCACCATGCATAAGAAATGCCACTCATCTGAGAGAGGTTGCTTGTTTATATTTTAAAAAAATAGTTTTTAAAACCTCTACTGCAAAGGAATAACTTCTAGATGTAATTTAAATATATGGGATGGGTGAAATCTCTATTTCACTCAAATCAAGCAATAAATTTTATTATTTAATGGGGTGATTTTTCAGATTGGAATCTGTTTWGCTTAATGGAAAGCTGGGTCATTCCATGTGTCCAGATGATTTTCATATTTTTCTGTCTCATTTAGAGTAGCTTGTAGGATTCTTTAGGAATACTTTAGGAATTTTACATAAAACATCAAGGCTGTCTTGGGCCTGGGGCATTTTAACTTRCACTAGAGAGAATTAACTATTCCGTTTTCTAGCCTCTGAATGTTTATATTTAGCCTAAGTAAAAAGTTTTCCTAACTTACATTCTTGCTTTGAGTATTTTTTTAGACTTTAGAAGRAAAGCATGATACCTTATTATAAAATAGCTCTGATAAGAATTAGTATGCTTTGTGTTTCCATTTTGGAGTTTTCATTTGATTTTGCAGTCTGAATGACAACAAGCAGCAAAATTTCTTAAAAGAGTCTACAAGCCATTTCCAAAAGGTGATCTGAATAAACATATCRTCATAGTCTCACTTTCTCATAGTCTCACTCAACCCCATTGGGCATTTATATTCAGTAAAGTCACAAGAAGTCACTTATAAAGAGAAACTCCCAATAAAGTCTTGCTGTAATTGAAAATATTTTTGAATATTAGAGTTCTGGAGTCCTTTGTGTTACCCACTTCCTTAGATCAAGCTCTGCATCTGTTTCTGTGTCAATACCTATTAGACAAGTTATTTGAGCTCCAAGTTGTCATGCTCCAAGCTATTCTGAAATCATCTGCAGAGCTTCAGTTTAATATTTGATGCTAAAGRGTTACCTTTCATAAGCGAGGACTTTCTCTCCTGCAGATGTTTTTACTGAGCTACTACAAGACCCTCACAGGGTACTACTAAGAGTTTTTGTTAAACAGTTTTCTAACGAACACCTGAAAAACACAGAGAGAGAGTAAATTTTTATAACCTTCATTTTTCCTGCAGACTTCTATATTTACAATTGGTGGTTAGAATTGTCTTTATTCCTTCCCTTTCTCTACTCCTATTAACTTCCTCATTTTACTATCAGTATTTTTTCCTAGAGGTTTCCAAGTGTGCACAAGCATAGTTGCTAAAAGGCATTGGAGCAAGAGAAGACAAACCTGGCTTAAGGGGAAGAGACCTGATACATTCATCTATACAAACTCAAGCTTGGGTTTGCCTGGTTTTTGAAATTAAGTCATGGCATTTGCTGAGTGACTCAGCTGGCAACCCAGTGCTTAGTTGGAGTTTGAATATTCACAGACAGACACAGATTTGTGTATGATTCATAAATAAACTTCTATGACTTGCAATTTAACAGAGCACAGATCTGGAAAATAAACTCTCTAGAGTGCCATATCAAAACCTTCCTTGTTCTCCTATGGGTTAATGGTTTTCCCATAATATACCTTGGGAAATATACCACTGGTTTAGCTTCTTKCCAGCCAAGAATACCTTCCTCTAATGACAGTGAGTTTTAGTTTTGTGAGCCTGACAACTATTTGGTGCTCATATTCTATGAGTTTAGGTAAGAGTGACATTGCTAGGATTGAAACTTCCTTTTGTATCTGTCTGACTGATAATATGGTAATAAGAACATTATGTAATAAGTGGTGTGGTRTCCCAGTTGGTTTTAAAAGCAAAGTAACCTCCACCCCTATCCACATATTCCATCTGCTGGGTCTTCTGATAATTCTTAAGCATATGCAGATGTAAAAGCAATTAGAGCATGGAACTGATCTGCCTGGAAACAAATATTGTATTTGCTGAGTTAGCTTTCTGCCTTACTAGTCTTCTAGTATCAAAATACAAAGAGATATTTTGAGATAGAAAATATACTTTTTTTCTTTTTCTATAAAACTTAGGAAGTGAAATCAGTCCCTAATAGCTTCATGTAGCATTGCATTTCATTCAGGCTCATATGCAGTTCTATGTGCAGGTATTTCATAGCATATATTTTTAGTATTTTAAGAATTTGTAAAAGAGTCTGTAGCCAAAGGAATGGTATGCATGTGCTTGAGATGTCTGTCTGCTGCATAAGTGTTTCATATAAATATTTCATTATTGTAGTTCTWGTGCTGAAGAACCAGCAGACTTTAATTTCCAGTGCTGTATTTTATTCCAAGTATCTTCTTTAGTCCATAAATAACATTTGATTTCTGCACTAGACATAAAGGCATTATTTAATATAGGCATTTCTTTGTATTTCATAAAGTTTTGTTATATCTAAAAGCAGTTAAAGAGAATTGTCATGCTTCAGTCATTTGTTGTCTCAGTGAATGCATTCTGTTTTGATGAGGCTCCTCACCCTTTCTTTTCTTGATCTCTAGTATAATATACAAACAGATCAGTACAGAAGTTGTGATAACGTCTCTGCCAAATCATCAGATAGTGATGTCAGTGATGTGTCAGCCATTTCCCGAACCAGCAGTGCCTCTCGCCTCAGCAGCACAAGTTTTATGTCAGAGCAATCTGAGCGCCCTCGGGGCAGGATCAGGTGAGTTCTCCATGCAGCTTCAGCTGCATCACACTCCCTCTTTCACTCAGTGCCAGAATACGACCAGAAGTTCTTGAAACTAGGTAACCACAACATAAGAATCTGTGAAAAATGTTACGCACATATGAACTGACTTCCATGACTGGCCTAAGATGACAATATTTTTGCAGTTAGGCATCTAAAACAGAAAGCAAAATTTCCTTGAGAAGATGACACATTAATGCATTTATGGCCGGTTGAACTTGAGCACAGGCTATCTTTCATTTTTTATCCTGTCATTCTTGACTAAGAGTCAGTGTAATCAATATGTCAGTAAGGTATTACAGCAGAAATATTACTAGATTTTTTAGTTAAACAGKTTTTTTTCACAAAAGCATGTTTTTTCTTTCTCGAAGTGTTTTTCCCTACCGGCCTGCCTTTATTTTGCTGTTTTCATGTATATGATAAATTACTAGATTTGAAACTATTATTCATATAGTACTTTTTGTATCTCTTGTTTGAAAGTAGTTTAATTCATTTGCAGTAATCAAATTCAACCTTGATGCTAGTCTGTTCTGGGGTTAGGGCTTTTTCAGATGCACAGATTGGTTTTTGTTTTCATTTAACTTGATGACAAAACTCCCAGCAACTGTAATGGCCGTAGGATTGGCTTGATAGTCTTCAATTACATCTGCCAGTTTCTGAACTCTCAAAAATTTGAATTTAWGTGTTATAAAACACAAGAAGAATTACAAACTATAAAAAAAAAAAATATCCCTGCTAGAAAATCTGCCTGATAAAGGTCTGGAAGGCATCATTTACCATTCACCACTTTTAGACAGACTCAGTGTCTGAGCTCAGCTGCAGGAGTTTGGTATGTTTATAAAACAGGAGGGGWTGTTAGTGAAACTCAGAAACTGGCCTCTATGTTTGAGCTAGATCCACCTCATTTTCTTTTTAAGGAATATTCACAAGGGTATTCAAAGTCATATTTCAGATTGGTGGAGGTATAACCTGACAGCTGCAGTAATCTACAATCCAGCAGAACACTGCAGTGGAACTGTAAATGTATTTAAAGTAATTTCAATCCATGTCTTCAAATGCTGCCTTTCATTGTGTCCTAGCTTTTCAGTATTTGACTCTTGCAAAGGGCTTTAGTCATACCAAAATATATTTCCTAGATACAGAATTTTTCTCAACGTGACCTGCTCCCAGTGTCTTTGTCAGGTTCAACAAAACAGGATTTTTCCCCATAAATATGTTTAACATATTTAGTCATAAATTTTCCTTGAGTTCAGAATATCTGATCACAAATACCAGAACCAAGAGAACCAAAAGAGCCAGTAACTTTATGTGAACCTGGAAAGGGTGAAAGCTAGAGTCAAATCCTCAACCTCTTCCATTCTTAGGAGTAGTAGAGTCCTCTGGGTGCAGGATTGGATGACCTATAAAACCTAAGTATACAAAACCAAGTGTCTGCAGTGGGAGTTCCAGTTCAGCTTCACTCTAGACCAGTGAATTGAGATGTAATTGGAATTCAGATGTCTTCCCTTTCTGATGCATAAAATCCATACCTCAGAAATTATACACTGTGCTTGCTTGCTTTAGTCTTCGCTAAATTCAGGTATTACCTCCATAGTGAATAAAATGTATAGTAAAAATATGCAATTTCTTCAGTAGAAATATAGTAAGATAAGATTGAGAAAAAGATTGATTGTGTTAGGAACAATCTTTTTCATGGTGAGTTTCATGCTGTGTCACTCAAGCCTTAAAAGCTATGTATCTACCGTGGAATTCACATTTAAAAAAAGGCGTTTATTAAATTATTTTTCTAGGTTATCTAAACCACCATTAAAAAAAGAAAGCACCTATTATCTTCAATGGTTCACCTCATCTTCAGACAGGTGTCAAAGACTTTTCTAGTATTAATTGCTGAAGAAACCCTAGATGACTTGTTTAGATTGATTGTTTTAATTTTTGACATCTAAAATTGGACTAAATGGATTCTTTCTCGCAATTACTAATGCTTCTTTAAGGTCAAGGAATTAGAAGTTTTAAGATCAAGTTTGCTTAGTAATTTGAAATTCAAATTTTATTTTTGCCTCCAAGGAGCCCAGTGTTAGCATATATCAGAGGGATGGGATGGGATGGGATGGGATGGGATGGGATGGGATGGGATGGGATGGGATGGGATGGGATGGGATGGGATGTCTGAGCAGCAGGGGCAAGGAAAAGAGCATTTTTTGTCTTCCTGATTTTTTGTCTGACTGAAGCCACATATCCGCCATCATCTTAATTTGAAAGTGTGTCAGGCCAGTGGCCATGGCAACTGTGTGACCATAATGTTAAGTTTAAGAACAAAGTTTGTTGAACTGCYTTTTTTATGCACGTGCTTTTGTTCTCCAGATACATTCTAGAGATGAGRGCTATGATGAACCTAGTAAGCACATAGAAACTCAAAGGAGGTGGCTCAGTTCTAGCCATTTTACTAAGGTGTTTAACATAGGTACCTTTTGTATCCAGAAGAAAAATACACATATTCAGAAYACACAAGCAAGATTTATCGTCTGCATTACTTTTGGAAAGGGTGTCTGCATCACCTTCTCCATTGAGCAGAAAAAAATATTCCTAGGGCTATTGACCAGCAAGCTGAGTTAAATAAATTAAATGGAGAAACATGATTGGAGAGTAGTCTGGGGTTCAGATTAGTAACCTGAAGTGGTACTCCTGTAATATTTCTGCATGAGTTAAAAATCATTGGCTAGTTATTCATATTGAAAGTTGTGATACCAAATTTCAGAATGTGAAGTTAAGGACAGAAATAGTTTTAGTAAATGTTGTTAGTATAGTCCCATCATTCCTCATATTAATGCATCTGTGAAAAGGGATATAAATCAAACTCCTAGATACAAGAGAATACAAAGTACKGTCCTCTTTAGGGTTGTCATTACGAAAGTAATCCTTGGATGTCATTGGGTACAAATTATCACTATGTCTAAATGTCAGAGGACTGAGATTTCATAGTAGGTGCGGTTTATACCCACTGACTTCATCATCAGTTCTACCAGCACAAACTGCTTCCTGACCATTTTTCCCAAAACCTAATGGAGGAAAGATCCTTAAAAGAATTTTTTCTTTTAATTCCTTTTCCGTATCAATCTAGGCAGAATTGGTGCCTTTCTCTTCTCCCACGGTTTTGAATACTTAGGATTATATGATCTGAGAAAATAGATTCTATATTCTCCTGTTTATAAATAGTTATTTCTTTATTTAAGAAGTAAAGATTTTAAAACCTGGAAGCATATCTCTCTTTTGTTGTGGCTCTCAAGTCTGGGTATTAGCTAGAAGAGTAGGACAATTCATGAGGGGCTTTTGGACAATTTTTAATTTTAATCATTAACTCCGTCAGTTACATTACTGAAAATACACTGTGCTTTTAATAATGTAAAGCATTTATGGAATGACATGCTGTCTGAATGGCGAGCATAAAACCAGTTGATGCAGAAAACACAGAAATACTGTGCATGTTATTTCAATAGTTAGATAACACTCACACTCTTTTTTTGGGTCAAAACTCCCAAATTTAAATTTTTGTAGTGAAGGAAATTTTCTAGGAAGTTAGAGCATGTTGAAGAAGTCAGTAAAACAGAGAGAAGGAAATCAAATCTACCCTTTCCTGTAATAAATGGCAA
Source organism: Malurus melanocephalus (assembly GCF_030028575.1). Taxonomy (NCBI): domain Eukaryota; kingdom Metazoa; phylum Chordata; class Aves; order Passeriformes; family Maluridae; genus Malurus; species Malurus melanocephalus. Next base: position 2,310,195 of record NW_026623236.1, read on the forward strand.
GACCATGTCTAAACCTTTTATAGTAGAAGATTAATTTCATTCTTACAGTATATTTGCAATAGAATTGCTTGTCAGAAAGCTGTGACATAGCATATWTAGAAAATACCATTAATTAATCATCCGTCTGGGGGTTTTGTTGATTAACACTTCTAATATGTTAGAAGAGGGAATTTTGATTGATGCAGGTTCTAAATATAAGTATATAAAATAGCTTCATCATTTGTGATTTATTTAGCATTTTCAGGTATATGTTATAACAAATAGCTTTGCATGGATAAGCTAGTTTGTATTTGAAATTATTCCAAATATCTTTCTTGTTACCATCCTGGGAAGTCTGATTCACTGCCATGCTTTCTAGTTGGAAGTGCAGACAAATACCAAGAATTTTTGGTGTGTGTACAAAATGTTCTGAGACTTTTGACTGGGAACAGAATCAGATTTCTGACTCTGGAGTTGTTGTGTATTTGACGAGTGAACTRAAATTACCAGTCTTTTATGGAGGTTTTCTTTCATCAGTCATGGTCTTTATGCATTCATAATACAGTCAAGCAGTATACTTTTTGCCTGTGTGTGTTGGAGATGTTACTGTCTCCAAATGTCTCGGAAATATTTTTCACATCCTCAATGAAGCAGAAGGAATTTTATTTTCATGGTTTAATGTGATGATTGATAAGTAAGAACCCCTGATGATTAATCAGCACTGTATGGGCTTGATCAGACAAAGAAGGACATTTGTGACTTAATTAAAAATTATGCCAGATTATGTCATTGCACCACTTTTTATTTGTAGCCTGCTTATGCAAAGGCACCTAGACTTCTTGGTACTGATAAATAGGGAACTGTCATGCATGGTAAAGGTGAGGTGGAGGCTTCTGTTTTTGAGGAATAACAAGCTACCATAAGATGTTTCAATTAAATCTGATCTAATAAAATCTGTTAAATTTATGAAAGACTAAATAACTATTTTTAAGTTGAATTTGTCTCAGTGTATCTGGATTTCAAACAAATTGCCCCTGCATTAGGAACATTACTGTTTTCCCTCATTTTAAATTTGAAAAGTACATGTTTATTAAGAATTATATTTTTATCTTGATCAATATGTGATCTGTAGTGCACTGCTGACTGAGGGAAAGTGTGTAGCAAGGACTCAGCAGAGAATGATCAGATCAAGGAATATTTAAATAAAAGGGACATGTACAAGTTATTGGCACATGACAAGGTGTACCCATGGGTACTAAATGAGCTGGTGTTGACTGATGTCATTGCAAGGCCACTCAATGATCTTTGGAACATAGCAGTCAGGGGATGTTGTTAAAGACTGGAAGAAAGAAGGGTTCTTAAAGAAGGGAAAGGGATCTTGGAAACTGTCGGCCTGTCATCCTTAACTCGACCTCTGGGTAGGTGACAGAGCAAATAATCCTGGAAACTATTTCCAAACATACATGTCGAATATGGGAGTGATTGCAGATAGTCAGCATGAACTAGGGCAAATCATGCCTGACCAGCTTGATAGCCTTGTTTCATTAGTTGATTAGTTTGATGGATGAGAGGAGAATATCAGATGTTCTCTATTTTTTTGTAAGAATTTCAGCACCCTCTTCTAAAACAACCTCATAGACAAACTGAGGAAGTACAACCTAGGTAAGTAAACAGTGAGGCAGATTTGAAACTTGCTGAATACCAGGCTCAGGATTGTGATCTGTGACACAAAGTCCAGCTGGAGGCAAATCACTTGTGTATGCCTGGAATCAATATTATGGCAGTACTTTTTAACGTCTTCATTAGTGTTTGGAATGATGGGGCAGAATGCACCCTCAGCAGATTTGCAGGTAACAGAAAACTGATAGGACTAGTTGATCCAGCAGGGGGATGTGACATTATTCAGAGGGACCTCAATAGGATGGAAAAATGGGCCAATAGGAGCCTCATCAAGTCCAACAAAGGAAATGAAAAATCCTGCATCTGGGGAGGAGTAAGCCCATGTGCCATTGCACACTAGAGGTTCACAGCTAGAACTCAGTTTTGCAGCTGCAAAGCAGCTTTTCAGGAAAGACCTGATGTTTGTGGATGCTTAGATGAACCTCAGCCAACAATGCTTCCTTGCGGTAAAGAAGACCAACACCATCCTGGGCTGCATTGGGAAGAGTCATGCTAGCAGGCTGAGGAAGGTGATCCTTCCCCCTCAGTTGAACTGAGTAGCTCGGGTGAGACACATCTGGAGTTCTAAGCCTTGTGGTGGACTCCCCAGTACAACAGCACATCCAGCAAGGGACCATGAAAATGGTGAAGGGATTGAAATGTCTGTCATACAGGGAGAAGCCAAGAGAGCTGAGTGTTCACCCTGGAGAAGACTCAAGGGAGATCTTACCAATGTACATAAATGCCTGCTGAGAGGGACTAGAGAACACAAGGTCAGACTCTTCTCAGTGAGAGGATGAGCACAGGCTGAAGTAAAGCAAATTGCACTAAAACATGAGAAAAATATTTTTTCTGCAGTTTTTTTAAACACTGGAACAGGTGGTTCAAGGATTTTGCACAGTTCTGATGGGGTTATCCAAATCCCGAGTAGATACGTCCCTTAGCAACCAGCTGTTACCACCCCTGCAGTATGCAGGAGAGTTGGACTAAGCAATATCCAAAAGTGTCCTCTAGCCTCAACTGTTCTGAGTCTTTTTCAGATTTTCATTTCATGCTGCTTATTATGCTGTTCTCTTGCACAAAATGCTTGTTGTCTTTAGTTTGGAGTCAGGTGAAGGAACTGGAGGTTTGCCATCTCACTGRGGACAAACAGGAGCATTGAGCTGCAGATCTCTCAAAGTGACAGAGCCAGAGGCCACTTGCTGGATTGGAAATAGATTTTCTCCCCTTGGTTTGCCATCCTCCCAYATAGTASATTGGAGCTGGTTTGATACAATTTRTAGCAGTGAGGGGGTAGAGAGAGTCTGAAAGGTCTTCTGATCTCTCCTCAGGCTTCCCAATAGCACTGCATCAYAATTGTATGTGATGTGACTGGTGTGGTGCAGTTGTTCAGTCCCCCCACCCTCTCTTTGGAGTAGAGCTGCATCCATCCTCAGCACACCAGTTCACTAAAATGCAGCAGTACTGCACCACAGAGCCAAGTTTGACTTCCTGTCATAGCAGGGAAGGAAAGCAATATGCCAAGGCTCTTCATGCATTTGATGAGACTGAGRTCTGTGTTGAAATAAAGAAACCCACTCATTTCATGTTAATTAGAAAAGTAATTAAAGTCTTTATATTGAATTTGTGCTACAGTGACTAAGGGTRTAGTCAAGATACTTTACTCATGAAAAAAATCAAATGTAAAATCTTTTAATTATTACTATAAATATTGCCACCAGAACTAATGGAGGTAACAGGAGAACACTAAATCTTATAAATCAATAAAAGTAAATTACCAGGAAAATGGGAACAAATTCACAAGTTATTTCAGACTGTCTTTGTGGGGCATATTAACTATGCCACACTCATCATGTAAACCTAGGAAAAGATTCTGAAAGTTTGTGGAGTGTAACAGGTTTTTTTGTATCTTGCCTATGTTTGATCCCATATTTCTTAATGAACCAGTGTAAGGGCAAGCTCACATTACGTAAAGGAAGRATTGAGCTATATAACTTTACAATGGAATATGCAGTGCTGGAGCCTAGCCTAAGAGGGATCTGTTTGTGTATACTAGGTAAAAATGGGTATTCCTGGGRTTTACAGCTCTCATTACTGGTATTCTGTATAAAAATAAGTATTATTTTAATWATTCAAGTTGTTATGAACCCAGATCCTTTTCTGGAAAAGCAGATGTCAKGCACTTGGAATCAAGGTGGTTCCTCATTCTCGGATTCTGAGAGCCTCACAGTGTCATACTGGAAGACATAGTAGATCCTCTTACTGCCAAGTAGATTAAAAAAAAACAAAAAAAAACAAAAAAACCTTGCAGGCCTCGTGCACATCTAGCTGTGTGCCATCAGGTGGTAATGATCACAGTGCTCTGGCAATGTACTGAGCTGGGACTCTTGCTCAGAGGTAGCTGTGAGTAATATATGAAGAACTAGATCCTATCAACTACGAATGTCCGCAGCTACATAAACAGCAATGTGGCAAAATTAGTTGGCATCATGTTGAAAGTTGGCATCATGATTCTTAAATGGTATTTTCAAAAGGATGTTTCCTGGGTATGTGCTTAAATTCTGTGGAAGGTCTGTTCCATGTTTCTCAGGCCTAAAGCACCACAGAGTCAATGACATACCTGTAGAGGTAGCAGAAATGATGAATTCTTCTGCATATATATTCACATATGAATCAGATCAACCTTTTCAGTTGTCACATTTCTGAAGAATCTTGGACCGAGCTCCYATTTGCTATTTATCTTCCATGTTATACCTGCTTCAAAGCCTGCATAGCTCAGGCCTTGCAAATTTATCGATGACTGCAGTTGTAGTTTATCAGCTGGACAATGGATCACCAGAATCRATGCTATAATAATGATTTGTTTTTAATCAGCTGTCAAAGCTTCAGTGCGATGATGCTCGTTGTAAAGTTACTCATTCCTTTTCTTAATGTGAACTGGCGCAGCTTTAGGGACACCATGCTGAAGATGTTATCTCTCTGAAGTTTCCATTTTTAATGGTCGGAATTYTGAGTTCCCAATTTTWKKTTTTTTTTATTATGTCTCAGCAAATTTAACTTGACTGAAGAGTGTTCATTGACCTGGGTATTTCTTTCTTGTGACAAATTGTAGATCCTGCAATTTTCATATGCAAGATTTTTTAAGATGATTAGGCTATGTTTCACATAGGTATGAAATCCTACATCTTCTATGTAAACCAGAATTCCTTGTTTCTGAGAAAGAAATATGAGATACTACAACTACTTTAATTAAAGTAACTCATATATTTATAATGCAATATTTATGTCAATATGTACAAATAACAGTATTTTTTGTGGACTGGAAATCTATAAGCCAAAAACCAAAGTGAATATCGCAGGAAAGTGAAAACCCATGAAACTCTAACAAGTCTGCACTCAAGATAGTGATACATTTTTACAAGAATTAGTAAATTTTAATGTTATTCATAACATATGCTGTGGAACCCATTAGCATAATGGTAGCATTTTAAGTCTAAAAAGAACACTAGTTCATCTCTTCATTTACAAACAGGGAGATTTTTGTGTGTGACACTGATACTTAAATTCAGCTTCCTCCTAGAGTAACTGATAYTTTTCAACACAGAGAGGTATTTTAAGCAAAAATTTAAATTCCTTGTCTTGTTTTTATGTGCACCAAAAGCTCAAGCTGATTGAAAACTTGTCAGTCTTCGTGCAACTGTCTTGAGTAACGATTGTATGAGTGCAACTTTGCTTAAAATACAATTAAAATAGAGAAACATGTATATAAAAACAAACACTGCAAGCCTTGAAAGATGAAACAGTTTTATTACAGTGCTAAATTAAATTTGTAGTTATTGCACATTCCCTAGCAGGGTTAGCAAGGGCTAAGAGTTTCACAGGTTGTCCAACAAGTTGTCATCAAAACTGATAAATGAAGGAGGTTTCTTAAAAAACTTCAGGTTGGGAATAGTGTTCATTCTTGTAGTGTATTTGTGCAGCAAAAATCCTGATCAAGATTTCGAGGCGAAGCCGTAGAGATTAAGTCTTCTCTAAACTTGTTTAGAGAATGAGGCAGGAATTGTAGAAAGATAGAGGATAATCTTCTCACTTGCCTGGTTTCTTACTGCTCTGGGAAATTACTCTGTGCCTCACAGTTTTTATGTGATTAGTAACAAGTCATTTCAGACATGTCTTTGTTGGTGATCATGTGCTGCCTTTTGCGTGGGAGTTTATTGTGTCTTGATGCTGTGGATTCAATCTCCCCATCATGTGGAGAGTTTGGAGTAAACTCACCCRTGATTCCTTAAGGTTCTGGTTTGTTTAACCCAGTGGCAGAGTAAAAATTGCAGGGCTTGCATGATTACTGAGTTCATCGTGCAAAATGGTGTCATGGCAGATGAAAAAGCTGTCTCTGCTAAAACAGAGGGGATAGTGAGTGATGTGTGGCTACAAAAGACTAACTGACCATCTTGTTGAGGGGTCATAATATAATAAATACTTGTGATGGAACATTGAAAAGACTTTTTTTGTTCAGTTTCAGGAATTTTTTAGGAACTRCTTTGTTTTCAGAAAGAGTGATAGAAAGAATTTATTCCTCAAGTTTTCCTATTCGCTTTCTACTTCASTATCACTGTGAACTCTTCCCTTCCAGGGATTATTGTCCATCTTACTCTTCTTATACTCCAGTCAGGTGACTTTGTCTTGATTCATGCCTGATGGCCAAAAAACTTGCAGCCTCCCTGCATCCTGGACAGTCTAGCTAATTTCTCCCAAATGCARAATAGCCAAAAGGTGCAGTTTCTGGGAAATTCTGACTTTCTGCCTCTTAGGCAAAATAGCAATAATATTCAGAAAATAGACAATTTATTTAGCAATAGGGCCTGTGAGTAAGTCCAATGTCACTTTATAACAAGTAAATTTCCTGGTGTCTTAACAGYAGATATCTTTGAAATCTTTTAACATGAGAGTTGGAACTTAAAGTAGTTGTTTTACCGAAATGACAGGTACTCAAAGGAATTGACAGGTCCTCTATTTGTACCAAATAGAAGGATCACCTCGTTGGAATCTTTCAGTTAGGCACTAGCCATTTCTCAAAGCAAAGTGAATTTATAATTTTTTTTAATTGTGGGACAATACAATATGGATTTTTTTTCTTTTCTTCAAAAGGGCCAGGCAATCTACCATAGCATATCAGCTGGAACATAGAATAAATAAAAGAAGAAATTTGACCATGGGCAAAAACCAGGCATGGAAAATTTCTGTCTAAATTCTTCATKTTTGACAAACAGAATAGATATAGGTTAGAGGCAAGGTATTTTACATCTAAAATTTCCACAGTGTAAGCTTCCACTGCAATACTTGAAGTAAATTGCCAATCCTACTTTCTTTCTGATTATCCAAATCATTGCAGCTAAAAACCAAACATCAGAACAGTTTCATTAACTGTGACCTTCCCAGTTTCATTAAAGAGAAAAACATACTGAGCATTAGTATTGCTGCTCAGGTGATCTATCCTGGGGCAAAGACAGGCGCTCTGATGTTGCCTGTGTCACAACTTTTGCTTTTTGCAGGGGGAAATAGAGGTTGTAGGCTCCAGATTATTACCATGAAGGCGAGATATATGAAAACATTTTAGATAAGCTGCTTAAAAAATATAAGGTATCCTCTTTATCCCCAAAGAGTGTATTACAGATGGAACTTCTGGTTCTGAGGTCATTTATGTACAAAASCAAGGTGAAGCCAGAGTAATTAATGCTCTAATTATTCATTATCTAAAGATAATGATTTTGAAAATCCATCATTATAAACTGCTTTATGTGTCTTTCAGAGAGGGAGGGAGATGGAGTCTTTAATCCCTTCAGAACATCTGTACATGAAAAATGTACTATGGAGCATTGCTGCTGCATTTTTAATTATCTAATTATGTTTCCTCTTTTAAAGAAACTGTCACATCACCAGCAGTCTTTCTTAATGATTTGAAAAAGACTGAAAAATTACTTTAATTGGTTTTTCATTTAATTACTGCAGTTGATAAAAATGAAGTATAATCCATAAATTTTTATTTAAAGAACACTATGCTAATATTTAAACAGGCAGTACTTGTTATTTTTAGATTAAAGAAATGTTTTTTTATCCATGTCTCAGAACTCAGAGTAGCTCTCACTTGCTTTATCTTMAGCTCAGTTTACTATATTTTAAAAAAATTTATCTGCATTTTTATTGTTACTCCTGACCTTGCACTGTCTGATTTAGCTTTCCAGATGCTCCTCCTGTATTTCCTATTTTCTTGCTATTGCCTGTTGCTATGATTTACTTTTGTAAAGGAGCAGTGAGCAATCTATTTCATATTAATGATGGAGCATTTTTTACATGAAGAGCAGCGAGAACACAGGTACTTCAGTGCCTCRTGCATTGGAGGGAGAAAAAGCAATGCAGGATGTAATAATAAAAATATTGTTATTCCTGAATGTCATGCAAAGAAAGAAAAACTGGTGAATTCAGCTTTCTTGATACTGAAGAAAGTTTCCTTCAGTGTTGAGCTACACATTTTGTATTTCTCACACACATACCTCAATACCTATTTTCTTAATATGGATTTAATATTTACATCATTTCTGTGTTTGGTACACTTCGACTGAATATGTACTGGCYCTATGCAGTTAAGTTTGGGTGATTTGAGCTGTTTGCCCTTTGATTCACTGTAGCCTTTCTACTTCAGCATTAATAGCAATGGTTAACCCTGAGCCATGCCCTGGGGTAACTACTTTTGTGTTGGTTTCATTTTAYAATTCATGTCATTTGTTGGCTTCAGGCTGATGCTGACTTGAGTATGTGCAGGCAGACACATGGACTCCCAAATGCAGAGACAATTGCTCTGCTTGTTTTAGAGAATATAAATTAACTTGAAATGTTCATGGCAAATAATAAAAATCTGCTTATCTCTTGCTTGGAAAATAGTTAAAATCTGCTTATCTTTTGTAACGTTCAGACTTACTTTCTGAATTTTTTTTTCGTTTTTTTGTTTTGTTTCATGAAGAAATGCTAGTTTTACAAGTTAAAAAGTAGAAATCTGTCAGAGCTGTGGAACATRCACAATTTCAGGACCCAGACTCTGTTACTGTATTCCAGTGTGGGAATTTCCTGATCTCGGTGAGAGTTTGCACTCTGAATGCAGTGGGGCTGGGGTGGCATCATTCCATAGGGACTACCTGTGTCACTGAGGGGAACTTCCATATAATATAGGAATATTGTCAACAACCGATGTAACTTACAAATTACTGATCTTCAAATACCTTAATACACCAATAGGAGTCTAATATGGTGAATTTACAGGAGAAGAAAGGGAATGTTTGTTTCTAATAGCTATTTCATAGACCTAATATATAATCAATGTTGGTACAGACTGTACCAAATTATTATTAGATTGAATCAAATTCTGTGGTCAAAAAACTTCTTTTGACCAACTATAGAGAGAATTATAATATATAGCATAGGATATATGTTTGTCCTTTGGTTTGTAAAGCACCATAGTTCAATTAATTTATTCAATGCTAATGAGTATTTATAAATATTCATTTTAAGCTGTAAAGTAATTTATCTTGCAGCAAATTATATATATATGTAAAAATAAATGTATTTGCTTAGAATCCTTAGAATCTTAATTTCTTAGAATTTGCTTAGAAAAATATATATATATTAAGAATGTATTTTCTTATTTTCTTTTTCTTCTTGCTTTTACAGAGCAATTTGTAAATAAGTAATTAAGAGTTTGTATTTATTGATTATATATAATATAATATTAATTACAAGACAACTTATTTTTAGAAATGTAATGTTTCTCATTATAAAAATACCTTCCCTTTGGTCCAGAACTATTAGATGTTTAGGAGATTATTAGTATTCATGAGCTACCTCATTGCAAAAGGGTGCCATAGGGGCTATGAATTAGTACGTGATGCTGCATTCGGCAGGAGAGAGGGGAAGTGCAGTGGCTTGTGCTGGTGGAGGCCAGGGATTCTGCTGAAAGRTTCAAGTTACTGTCTGCAAAGAACTTCTATTATAACATCATCTACACAGCAAGGAATACAGAGCATTATTTATTTACTCATGGCTTGCATTATTGGAAAAATGGGTGGAGTAAAAATGAGGGATCATGAAAATAAACACCTGAAGTATTTTTTTATACATCATCAGTAATTCTAAGAGAATGAAGCAAATGCTGTAATTTTAGCAATGGCTAATCAATTCAGATTTTTTCACTGAAAGGATATCCTTCCAGACATTGCATAGGTGAGTTTATGGGCAAGTATTTTWCTAGGTTTCTTACTACTGTCTTACTATCTTTCTTTTTCAGGTGGAATGTGCAGGTACTTTATGTAATTACTGAGAGATACTCGATGTATATCTATATACTGATTTTCTCAACTCAAATGATTTGTCCAGTATACTTCTATGGATCTTGAATACRTATATATTAGTTATCTGTACATAGGAAGATATACAATGATTTAATATAGGTACTTGGCTTTGTTTCAGTTCTATATAGTTTTGTGTGCTGTTCTTTAATATAAGCAAGTATAATCCACAATGACCTTGTAGTGTGCTTATCTTTTAGAATTCATTTTAGGGTTAATTTTTATGCTAGCTTGTACTCTTTAATTAAGTTTTTTGTCTTAACAGCTCATTTTTCATTCACACAGATAAAACTTTCAGGTAGGGRCAGCTTGCAAAACTGTGTTACTTTCTTTCAGAACTCTGATGTCTTGCATGTGAATGCAGTCTTGATTTTGCCTTTTGTAGTTCAGATACCACTTTAGATGGGATCTATCTCAACTGCRTAAGTTTTTACAGGAAATGTAAGCATTTTTCTCTTGGTAAAGAGAACAGTGTCTGCCCTGCTGATGCTGGAACCTGGGGGTAGTGTCTGGCCCCAGGGCTGGGGAGGCTCCTCTGCTCTTGCTGGATTCAAAGGGAGTTTTTTATAAAAGGTTAACTTAAATTAAAAACAAAAAAGATTAAAATCAAGTGATTCTTTTTCCATGCTGAATATCTATGAAGTAATACACAAGCCCATATCAATTGTCTGTAACCATTTTTATTATGCACATCAATTATGTTGTTATAACTATATTTAGAAATTCTTAGAAATAGCATAAGACTTACACTGAATTATCAGAAGAATTGCTAAAAATCATAAAATAAATAAAAATTTGGTGAATTCATTAATTTATTACTAAATGCACCATACTGATAAATGTGTTACTCTTCATTATTCTGCTACAGAAAACTTTATTGATTTATTATGTTATGATAACTAGGTTTAAATATAATGTAACAATTTACCAATTTTAGCTATGAGGCTGCAAAAACTTGCATCTGCATTTAAATGAATGTGTTAATAATCCCAGCAAGTCCAGTAAAGGAAATAAAAATTTAGTGATGTTTTTACCAGAACTGTTAAGTGCAAAGGGATATATTCATGCAGGTCCTTTTCTGCTTTGTGTTTCATAAATTAAACTCCAACAGTAGTGAAGAATGCAGGAGTGTGAAGTAGGAGCCTTTTCTTCAAGTGATAACCAGTAATGTAATGGAAAAATTTTGTCTTCTAAGAAGACTCAATTAGATRGTGTAAGAATACTGAATTTGAAATGCCTGTTCTTTTGACACTATTTCAGTTAATGAAAAATAATAAACTACCACAGGGATTAGATGAACGCAAAGGAAACTTAATCTGTTTGCTTTATTATGACAAGAGGATGTTTTGGACAGCTGTAGGATGTTTGCTCCTATCCCATTATGCCTGTTTCTAGCAAATTAATAGCTGTTTTGTACTAGAACACTAGAACATATTTCCCTGGAAAGCAGGGCTTCATATTTACAAGGTAAMAACAAGTACAAGATTAATTTGTATTCTAAATTTCTTTGTTTTTTGTTTTTTGTTTTTTTTTTTAACTAAGGTAAATTTTCTAGTTCCCTCTACCTGTCTCAAAGAATCAAAAAGTGAATCTTTGGAAAAGCAGTTTTTCTGTTATTCAGAAAGTTTCCATAGTCCCTGAATTATTCAATTCATAGATCACTTTTTTTTTTCCAAAAGTTAGGATACTATCTTTTCTTATTTCTCAGCTGATGGACATCAGTGCCTTCTAAATGCATATTAAATAAAGTGAGGTTAGAGCATTTCAGGTAAATGGTAAAAAAAAATTAAAAAGAAGACTGGAATAAAAGCATCGTGATTTTAGTATTTGTTATATTCATAAACACCTGAAATTCAGTAGCGCAAGTTCAATGATATTGTAAATAATTCTTTATTTGCATGGCAGATTTTGTAGTCCATTGAACTTTACAGGCCTCAAAATGAGGCCAGTGTGATTCTGCTCTCTGCTTGAAAGGGGAAGTGTCTCTCGCTCCTGAGAAGAAGACACTTAGCAGTGTTGCCTTCTATCAGCCTTTTCTTTGATACTTGTATATATATATGTGTGTGGAAGATGCTGGTTTTTGAGTTGTTTTCTTTTTTTTTTTTCCCCAGCTAAAATTCATTCAAGAATGATTGAATATGTTTGTGTGTGTGCTCACATCTATGTGAGGGAATGTGTGCTGGGGGAGAATAGTAATAAAGGAATTCTGTACGGAAACATCAACGTACATATGTCTTATATTTTTGCCATGTAAACCCAAAATCCAGTCCTGAAAGTTTCTCTGGGATAGGAGGGACCACAACAGAACCTCTTTTAAGCTCAGTTTACCTCAGGTACACCATTAAAATGTGTTCTTGAATACTTCAGTGCATCAAGCAGCTTGTTCAGTTTGAAGGTGGCAGCTGGTTTTTTAGCTGAGCTTATCAGGAGCAGATCCTAAGTGCTGAGGATGGTTAAAAACATGTGCAGAGGCTGATAGTCATCTTTCTATTAAATGTTGTCCATTTAAAGGCTTTACTTCTCCAGCTTCATTTTCAAAGAATACTGTCTATTTTTATGTGCCCTTACCTGTGGTCACACATTAGTAACTCTTGGTAACTGCCAGTAAAACAGGGGATACCCTGTTGTAATTATAATTTTAAGACACAGTTTTTTATGCTTTTAGTCTTGGGACAGGACTGATTCAAACTCCAGCAGGGCTCAGATCTGTAGAAGTGATAGGATATCATCTCTTCTCCCAATGACCCTTTCATTTCTCCCTGGCCTGGTTTCCTATCTGTCTGATAGTTGCCATGACATAAAGAAGCCTCTAACCTCCCTCTGTCTAATTTTTACTGGGGGGGTAGGGAGTGAGGGATGGGTGGCAATGGGGGACAGGAGCAGGCCATCACATCTGCTGGGAAGGGAACTTGCTGGGAGAGAYAGCAGGACTGTTGGTTAACAAATAAATTTGACTTCCAAATACAGAATTACTGAAAGAAAAAAAATCCTAAAATTATCGTGTTACCAGTGGGTCTACTAATCAGCAATGCTAGATCAAGGAATTTCCTATATGCTTGGCTGATTTAACAACTACGTCTGAAGGGAGTCCAGCTACAACTTAAATTTTTGTCTCTACAGAGTGACAACTACCTTTATATTGCCATTAGAGCTAGGGCATTGCTTGGCCATAGTAGACTTGAGACTGCAAATTGGTATGTCCTGTGTGCATTTGAGACTGTTCTCTAGACTTGTGCTTGTGAACACTTTATCCTGCCTCTATGTACAGAAGCAGAAAAAGGATTTGTRTAGAAACATTCAAATGCAATGCAATAGCTAAAGGAACTCAGACGGAACTGACAGAGCGATTCATCTTTCTGTCAATCAATGAAAGTTCTGGTTGGTTATTAGGGGTTTTGCCTCAAAATTATTTTTCCTTCATATTATRATTGTTTCACTTACCTTTAATGAAATGAGAGAATGAAGACCTGAATAATACCACATCTTAAATTATGTCTGTGAAAAGTATGAAAATATAGATGATGATATCTTCATTTCTGTTAGGGCTTAAGGCTTTGATGAACAGTACTGATAATATGTATGTGTTAAACTACTGGCCTGAGTTAATTTACTTTGGTTGTAAAATTGCTGTTTTATTTGTTTCTTTATTGTGAAGATATAGACAGGAAGGCTTCACATGGCTTTAAATGTCTCTATTTCTGTCACTCTTACAAACATGGGAAACTGTTCATTTTATTTATTTCCCTCAAAGAAGTGGGGAACAAACTATAGTACTGGAAATACATACTCAGAGGAGCATCAAATTAGGCTTTTATTTGTGACCCAAATAAATGAAAAATATATCCATATTTAAAATTAATTTTCTAATTTAAAAAAAAAGKCTTTTGGAAATGCTGTTACACAGACAAATTAACATGTTTGTTTTTACTTTGTAACTGTAGTACATTTACTCCTAAAATGCAAGGCAGACGGATGGGGACTTCAGGGAGAATCACTAAGAGCACAAGTGTGAGCGGAGAGATGTATAAGCTGGAGCACATTGACGGGAGTCAGTCGGACACGGCTGTCGGCATGGTTGGAACAGGTGGGAAGAAAAGGCGTTCCAGCTTTAGTGCCAAAGTGGTTGCCATAGTGTCTCGAAGGAGCAGAAGCACATCTCAACTTAGCCAAACAGGTGAGTGAGACACACACTCTTGGGAAACAGGACTCTCACCAAACATGGTTTGCTACTATTTCATCTGTGGCATCTGTGTTACGTGTCTATGAATATAGACCTCTCAAGGGAGAAAACTTACCAGCTGTGAATAAATTTCTGAAATAATTTTCTTTGATTATTAAACATCTGCAAAAAACAATATACAAATGTCTTATATAATATGCATCATAATTACTTTTTGTCCTGATCAATGAAAAGTGTTGTCTCTTGGAAGCCTTGTTTACAGGTAGGCCAAGAAATGCAAAGAGACACATGTAGGTATTAGCAGGGGATAATGGTTTGGCGAAGACCACCTTTTTATGTACAGGAAACTTCTTCTAGCAAAAGAGTTGAGTATGAATGTGGGGACTGAAATCTGAGCAAATGAATGGCAGTTGTGCAACTTGGATGCAAGGATGTACCTGTAGTGGCATAAAATATGTTTTTAAAACCTACCTTTCCCTTCTTAGTCGAGAGTAAATCCAATACTTTATTTTTTTTAACATGGCAAACCAGGGTCAGTGATTTCCAATAAATTAGATGGCAGCATGATGCTTCATTAGGAACATAAGCCTTCCAACTCTCTATTGTGACTCGAGAAACCTTAAAAGCTTCATATCAGCCTAGCCTGAAGGAACGAAAGCTCCTACAGAAAGACACAAAAGGGAGGAAGAATGTTTAAAAATCCCTGTCCTGCTCCTGAACCCCAGTGAAGGCTTTTGCTTTTGTCTTCAGTGAGAGCAGRACATGACCCTAAGGGTTCTATCTTACTAAAAGAATGAAAACAAAGAGGAAAAGCTTCAGCCTAGCKTAGAATGCACTCATATTTTAGCATTCCTCTCACATAATAAGAGAGGAACTTACCTAAACTAAGGTAAGTAATAATATTGTTTATTTATATCATCAAATATWTCACCCCTTTCRCCTGTTTKKTTTTTKKTTTTTTTWATTGCCAGATAAGCAGCAGAATTGATTCTCTCATAATGTAAAGCTTGGTCAGTTTTAACAAAGACTGTTATACTTTTTTACACTACTCATGATTATTAAGCCAAATGATAAATRAAATAGGTGTATTTCAGGCCCAGAATTGTAATGAATATTGTGTTKCTCAAGCATGCACTCTGCCTAAATATGAGACTATAATATAGATAGTTGTATACAGTAAGATGTATCAGAATCAGTGGCATGGTCTGTAAGTAATAAAGTGGTGATGTATTGTAGAAGGGATTTCTGGGTTGATATTTTACTCCACTTCCTATATAAACACTTGTATTAAGTATTTTACAGAATGGTTTTTGTGGTTTKATCTGGTGTTGCTGTCTAGCTCCTAGGTCTCATTGAAACAGGAATTGCCGTGACAGACCAAATCTTTGCTCCRTCTTACTCAGTAGTCCAGCTCTCACTGGGAACAAGGACTGGATGCCCAAAGGGAGGGCACCAAACATAGGATGACTTGCTTTGCAGAAGCCCTAACTCRTTCTTGTCAGTGAACTTAGTAAATAAATTAAAATCGGAGCTGTGACTTCCAAACACCTCTCAGTACTATCTATTTAAAGCTCAGATTTTCCTGTTCTTCATAGAAAGGTASTATAGCTCTCTGAACTTTGCTTGGTGTAAATTTCAAAACAATAGGAATTTTGCAAGGAATGAACTTCTACAGTTGTAATTAAACTCAAAGAGCAAATCAAATAGGAAAAACATGATTATATRTTATTCATGATTGTAAATCAGTTCAGAATCATATTTACCTTGTCTTGTAACTCAGGCTAAGAGTATTTGTGGCATAATCAGAGCAAATAAAATGTGTCATTTTTTGTAAGTCACAACTTTTTAATTTGAATTTTGTCAAAAATCCATGAATTAGCTCATTTTTCTAGAGCAATATACGCAGGAAATTTGATAGGTTTTACAAATTACATTATTGGACACTAAATACTCATGTACTAAATCAGGGACCCTCATCCTTTCCTTCCTGTATTATACAGGATGAGAGGGGCAACCTAAAAATGCCTATTTCRTTTTAATGTGTTTTGCAACTTACTACTGTCTTCACTATTGAGAATTAAAGAAAAAATATTTTTTGACAATAAAATAAGAATTAGATGCTTCTTTAAAATTTATATGAAAATTGGTTGTAATARCCAAGTTCTGAAGTTTTAGAACTGATGTGAAGATTGATGGGCCCCCAAAAGGGATACCAAGTATGAACTTTAGGGGCAGACCTTCAGGAACTGAAGGTTGATGCAGTGTGTGTATTTTAAAGGAAGTATAAAAAGATAGAAATAAATGTGTAGCCTCCATAGGTTGTTCACGGTTTTTTTTTTCTGTGACTTGCATGATTATAAGTAAGGCATACACATATAGTTGTGAAACTCRAAATAGAAGATCAGAAATAAAAAAGCAGATTTTTTTTTAAAGCATAGGTTCCATATTTTTATGGAATGARCAGTTCTGAAATTCCAGTTTGCTACTGTCTTCAAAACCAGTGTCTCACCTTTTTCACTCGATGAAATGGTCATAAAGGGCTGAATTTGACTTTYTGTAGATAATTCTTCCTTCTAACATATTGCACCGATTTGACCTTACATAAAAATAGAAGTGGTAGCAAGGTAGCTATTATTTATAAGATTTGATTTTTGATTGAGTTGAAAAAGGAGTGTGTGTGCGTGAGCCTGTGCATACATTTTTTTTCTATACATCCACACGTGGATTTGTTTGCACTTATGGGGCAGATTCACTTGCATGTTAGAGTTAGAAGGACTGGTAATCATTATTTTATACGCCCTTGTTCAAGGCTGTTGGAAAATATTTATTCAGAGTATGTCCTTTGTAGATTGTCAGTGAAGGAATTGGTTTCTATTTTTATGTAAATCTGCAATGAAAAGCATGTATTTTTGCTGCACCTTCCTTTAGATTATGTTTAAGATTTCATAGTATTAGTAACTGTTCTGTGAAATCCCTATTTACTGTGTATTTGTTCATTGTGCCCACAAATTGGATAGATTAGATAGTTCATCACAAAAAGCTTGTGACAATATCCCTAATGAAAATCCATCTCTTCTTATGTTATCACAGTTAGAAAGAGGAAAAGTTAAAGGGGAAAAAAAGAAGCAAAGCTCCCAAAATGACCACAGAAAACTGAAAATAGCTCCAGGCATACATAATCATTTTAGTTAGAAAATACAACTTTTCTAGCTTTCTTTGTCAGCCTTATTTTGGTAAATATTTACMTATATACAGAATAAATTCATAACTGCAGATTTTCTAAATACAGCAACTAAACTTTCAATCACAGAAAAATTATAGGAAACTATATTAGGATAAGAAATCATCATCTATTGTCTTGATTTCGTATTCCAACACTCTATTCCCCTCTTCAGAAAATCTTATAATTTCCATACCAATGAGTGACTGAGGCCAGTATTGATCATAATGCATTTTGATTTGGGGTTCTAGCTTTGTTTTGAATGAGATAAAGACTGCTGTAATAGGRGAGAAGATTTAGTAGTGTCACATGTTTATGACATTTCCAGCCTGATGCAATTGCTGTTGGGAGAGTAAGATGGTTTCTGTGAAAGGCAAATGRACAGCCTACCTGGCTGGGCTTTTGTTTGTTTTGCTGAAGGACTCAGAAGTCTCTTTCTTTAGCTGCTTCTAAGAGAGGTCAATTTCTTTGTCAAAAACATTGACTTTTACTACCAGAGATCGGACTGGTAAGCTTTATGCAACTTTGTTTCCCCAAATATGAGTTCCTTTAGATTACTTTTATCTTTCAAGGTGCTCAACATCATTAATGTCAATATTTTGACTAGTGTTCCATTGACATTCTTTGAGAAACCATAAAGATCTCACATAAGATAAAGGTGAGACCTTGCTTAGGATATTGCATATTATTCCCATTACTGGATCAAAACAGATGAGAGAGGAAGAGATGCAGAGAAGGAGAGCTAAGGAGCTTAAAAGGAATAGGCATCATTTCTAGTCTGATATTACACTGATGCCATGTCCATTTTCCAAATGAAAGTACCTTGCCATGTTTATGGTGAGAACCACAATGAGATTTTGCTGTGTAAGAACCAAAGTTATTTGCTTTCCATCTTCTCTTGGTGAGATTCAACATCAACAACCTGAAATGAAGGCATAGGCATTAATGTTTCAGGGACAGATTAGGTAGCATGAAGCAGARCTGAAATCAAGTGTTGTCATAAGGTGAAGAAAAACTCTTTTTACTTATGTGTATCTCTGAAGTGGATACTTCAGATAATCTTGAAGTGTTTGCTTCTCTCAGGAAGCAACCTGAGCAAAAACATGCAACAATCTTATGATGTATTTCCCTATGTAAAAAATGTAATTTCCTGCTAAAATACATTTTCTGTAATTTTCTGCAATTTGCCCCGTAAAGAAGTGGTTTTCTCTGTGTTCTTCTGAAATAAGCTCCAAATAACCAATTTCAGATAATATAGTATCATGTAAGTGAAGAAACTCTCACTGAGCAGTGACAGTTCTGATAATCGTGTGCCCCACAGTATATGCTCCTTTTGCGACCTCACTGCAGCCTGAAGAATTCTTTTTCATCCACCTGATYGCCCCACATTTTACCTTCCAAGACTGGTCTCAAAGAGGCTTTCTCTCATGGCTGGATAACTGAAGTCAAAGGTAAAAATTTGGAAAAGAAAACCTCATTCATTACACAAAATGTCCCCTGTTGATGGAGAATATGATGGTTCACTGGAGGTAGTGGCCGTTGACAAGSACCTCTATGCTGTGTTAAAAATAATCTCGCCTAGAAAACATGGAAATTTAAAAGAACCTGCCAGGCTCAGAGCTACATCATTTCAGAGTAGACACTGTTATTAAAAAAAAAAAATAAATAAACCCACACAAAAACCCCAAAGCAAACACATAAAACAAAACCAAACAAACAAATAATTTAAAAAACCACTCCCACAACAACACCCCACCACCGCAACTCTGTTAAATCTGTTTTCAATTTTCACAGTCCTTTTTTCCTGGTATTTCCTACTTGTAATACCAGTAGGATTGTTTTTGTGTCCATCCTTGTAGTAATTTGATGATTACAAGAAATTTCCTACAGGTCTGGATTGTATGGACAAAAAAAGCTGGTAATAGATAAATACAATATTTGCTGGARGGCGAAGGCCTTTGGGATAAGGAAGGGGTTTTCATTGCCTTTCTTGAGAACACGATCATGTTTTTCTGTAGTTCTGCTATTTTTTTACAGCAGTCATCACAGCATTTTCCTACAGTGGTCATGCTTCTTTTTTTTTCCCTGATGTTTTTGATTGATTGATTGATTGATTGATTGAATGACAAGGATGCATTTCTGAACATGATTCTTTAGCCCAATTTTTTTTTTTATTACTGTAGTGAAAGAAATTTATTTGATAAGAAATGAGTGCTAGACAAAAGTTCAAAAGACTTAACTAGGATTCAATAAATGATCTATTATTATTAGACTGGCTAGAAAGCATTGGAAGCAGTAAGAGATACTGGATGTCAGGAAGAAACTGGTTAAGAGGGAGGCATCCATGGGTTTATTAAAACAAGCCAGAAAGCATCTACTAGTTGAGTTTCTAAGACAAAACCTACAGGTAGGTCTTGTAAATGTTTTATGGCAAGTAGTGTTTATGCTGCTAGAATATGATGATGAAACTGATTTACAGTGTCAGTTCCAGRTAGTACAAGGGAAGGACTCTTGGGGATGGTTCTCTGCAGGGTCATGAGGTACACTCGATAATCCTTGTGGGTCTCTTCCAATTCAGCTTATTCTGTCATTCTRTGACCGATGAACTTAAGGATAGAACAGTAGAACTCAAAAAAACTGTGACAAGCAGATTGCAAGTTCATTCCTTTCAGAATGAGTAATGAAAAGTTCCAGATGAAAAAGGCAGAAGAGTTTTTGAATCTAAAGGACATAATCAGAAATTCTCCTATAATAACAAAGAGATACAAATAACACTATACTTGTATCAAAATTACAAGAAATTTTCTAACAGAATATAGAGAGAAGTATCTTCAATCTCTCAAAGCATATGGCCCAGTTGGGAAACAGCTTTTTTTTCTTGTTTTTTTCTTATCTAGCATAATACCCTTTCGCTGTTTTCATAGGATTTCTTTTCTGATATTACTTTTTTTTTGTATTGCTGCTATTGTTCATCCCAGTAGAATGCTACAAGATACCAGATTTTCTAATGGCAGATTTTCAGAAAATTATCTTAGAATTCAGAATTRCCATGAGTCTTACAGTTATGGAGTTACCTCACAGGTTTAACCTGGTCTTCTGTGATTCACGTGTTGCTCTCTATTTTTTTACAGGAGCATTTCCAAGTATTTGCTTCTGTTGGGCATTTATCTTTGCAAGAACTGTAACATCTATAATTACTTTCCTTACCTACAGCTATTTCTGTTATGTTTAATCTGTAYGGTTTGAAAATATTTTCCTTGACTTTAGACTGTTCATACTTGAAAAGTAACTTTCAGCAGCCTGGCAGAAGTGTGGTGTTCTGTATGCAGCTCCCTCACTGTTTGGCTGTTCAGTATTATCTCTGTGAGAGTCTTCCCTATCTGGGTGTTATTTTTTCCCAGAGCAGGCCCCTAGAGCTTGCTCTGCATRGTTGTGATGATCTGTGAGGACAATGGCTCTGTTGCACAAAAAGAACAGAGGGAGATTGACATTTGGAGGGATTTCTTTTTCCAGCCAATCTAAAAAAAAGTCTGTAGTGAGACAGCAGGGATGGCCATGGTGCTTTAGGGATGGTGACAGGATCTGGGCTCTGCACCTGACACCCAACARCAAAGAAATTTCAGAAAAAAAATTGAGCAACTCCTGCACCCAAATGTTTCTGCAGSAAGGGGTGGGGAGGAAGGGGAAGGTGATGAGCATGTGGATGAAGAAGAATATTGAAAACAAAGAAAAAGACCTGATTATTTTTGTAAGAGGAACTCTTTGTTCTAGTAATGATACTCAATTCTTTGAAACTGTTGAGTGAATGTAAGCATGTTCTCTTTTATTTACTGTTGCCGTCTTGTTGAGAAATTCACTGCCCTTAATAGAAACATAGTACAGTTCCAGTTTCTCATCTTCCAAAAGATTTCCTAATAAGGGCTAGTATTTTCAAACAAAGTCCCACTGCTCTGTTGAATTAGTGTTACATGTCGTTCTTTTCCTTTTTCCTGAAATGCAAATTGTGACTCTTTCTCTTGTTATGTAGTTGTTTGACTTGTACTCAAAAGTATTGCTCTGCTTTTCTATTTGCAACTTCTCCCTAGATTTTTAAATARAGATATTACTGCAGTAATAACTATACTTAGGGCTATTTCCAATATGTAARTATTGTGGGGTTTTGGAAAATTTATAGCTTTCTGAAAGTAAAATCTTGATTATGCGAAAATTATGACATGCATGTCTTGTACAATTTCAAAATATGTCAAATGTATTTAATAAGTGTAGCTTCACTGTTWTGTTTATATTGTATTTTCTTATGAAATACCATATAAAAAGGCCTACTTGTAATACTGACTATATTTAGCTGAGCTCTGTTTATAAAGAGGATTTTTATTTGCTTTCTTATTTGATTCACACCATGTTCACAAGCTTTGATTTGTGCAAGTATAAACACAGAGTTGAAATAATACCAAAATTATGACAGGAAAAGGAAACAGAGTGGTGCCAAAGGACTACTAAGAGAGAAAAAAATTGTACTATTGTCACATTAAGAATTGCTTTGTAAATGCCTCGCTTTAAGAAAATGTCAATTCAAAACTTGTGGTTTTTTACTCTTCATGTGCTTCTTGCCTGATTAGATCCACAGATTATATTCTGGGACTTGGAGAAAGTAGTACAGTACCTGCAGTAATTAGAGGAAAAATTCTCTTCCTCTGTGGCACAGGAATTCAGTCCTTTCTCACAAAAGAAAAAAGTCCTCTTTGTTTAGATTCAGATGATTTAGCCTAATTTTGATAGCCTGGAATGTTATTTTTCCTTTCAAAAGTTCTTTTCTTACCTAACTTAAACCTTTGGTTTTCCWTTTTTTTTTAAATGAGRTAGCCTGTTCAACACAGTATTTCAGATAAAAGTATCATGTCTCTAAATACATTAGGGCCAAGAAATTATTTAGTTTGGTACCTTTTAGAAAATGAAACTGACTTTGTAAGGTCTTGACAGGTTGTTTTTTTTTTCTAGACTGTTTCTTAAAATCATACATTTGATGATAAGATACTGGTAAGTTGACTTAAAAAAATAGGTGRATTTAGCTCATTCCAAAGAAATATTGGATTCAATGACATTATTTTAATCTTATTTAGCACTTTTACATGTGAATGTGAAGATGAGCTTTGAGGGTTTTTACAGTAATTTTTTTTTGCTAGGATTAGAGCTATTAGTGACATAATCAAAATAAAAAGCAGTAAACCTCTCCTAAGACAAAAACCAGTTGTTTTTAAGAGATTTTCAAGTAAAATAATGGTGATGATGATGATGATGATAAGAAGAAGAAAAAGAATAAAGGTTGCTGCTTTTACCACAGCTGATTTTGTTATTGTATTTATAAAAAAAAAGCTGTATAGATATCTTTAATGCAACTAGTAGCCTGCAGTACTGATAATAGCCCTTTGATACTCCAAAATCTGTATAAGTAATGAAATACACGGAGTCACTAAAGTTATGGAAAAAATATCCATATAATTTTCTTTAAATTATCAATTTTTTGCAAGTTATTAGGATGGATGAAAATTTATTTCCAGTCTAACAGTTTATGATTCCATCTTGAAAGGATAAAATTTAGCTTGAGTATTTCCTAAAGTATTAATAAATGTGAATGGCATTTTAAAATAAAATGCCAGCAGTGTCAGGGCAGGTATCAATTCACAAAACATGTAAGTGTTGCTGAATCTTTTTTTCCTTTCTTATAAAAATTTCAGCTGAAAACTTTCACCCAGCTTTGCAAAACCCTCTTGGTACATAGTCTCTCCGTGTAGGAGTTCTGCATGTGAATAGGAAAGAGTCTGAGCACACCTGAGGTAGAGTCTTAAAAGCAACTCCYTTCTCCAGTACTTTATAGATATGGAGAGGGGAAGTTGGGTTCTGGTGGCTGAGACCCAGGTAACAGCAGCAGCACAGGACAGGAATGGGCAGATGATGAACAGGGACAGTCACTGGCCTTGTTCCCACATGCATCAGTCAGGMGGTGTTTCTGCTCCCCTGGGCTATTGACCAGTCCAATGTTAACTTGTGTCCAAAAAGAGAAGGAGCAGCAGTTTAATGTAAATTGTGTGACAAAGGARTTGCATTGCTGATTGTATAACTTTTATTGCACAGAGTACTCTTCATGCTTTAGRTGGCCTGTGAATTAAATTAACGTAAGTAATAACCACTTTGGCAAATCTTAAAATAGAACAATGTTAGAAGAGATGAAAACAAGCACCTCATATTACTTTCTAGTTCAAACTTTCTTCCTAACAACCAGCGTGGCACACAAGGAGAAGGGGAAAAGAGGATTGAGGCGCCCAATTAATTTCTTCTTCTTCAGTACAAAGCTTGGCTCTTGTGTGGCATCTGCTTGCACTTCATGCGTAAATGCAGCTTTTGAGCTGTGGTTTTTATCCCTTGGAAATGTCTGCTCCCTGTGCTTGTGAATGGCTTTTGTGAAAACATACCAGATGTGATTGTTTTCTCAGCTAATCACACACTAGTGAGAATTTTACAGGTTCATATTTGAATGTGTCCTTTTATTTTTACTCTGCCTTTTCCTTTTCTTTTGTACATTTACTGGTATTTAAAGTATTTAAATTAAATTTTGAGTGTTTTGGTCACTTCCTTTGACTAGCTGGTTTATTGCATCTTAATTTTTTTTCAATTTTCCAAGCAAAGACAAAGAAAGAAAACATCCCAGGAAGTTAATCTCTAAGTCACTGGCACAATRTCAAAGTGCAAGTATTTTTTATCAACTGTGGCATAGTTTTACCATTTTCAATAGGCTTCTGAAGGTTCTGCCAGCTTTTCTTTCTTTTGATTAGCAATTTTTAGAAGTGATTTCAATTTAACTTCCATAAGGGGATCAGTAGTGAAAAGTGATGTTTGTTTATGTCTGAATTGTATTCTATCATATTGTGCTAAGTATGTCAGTTATTTGGTATAATTTACTCTGAGTACAGCATAAAAATACTGTGCAATCTTGAAGCTGAATTGCTGTTTCCTTTTGTACAAACCTCAGTGTAGTTACTTAGACCTCAGTAACAGTGCATGTGGTCTCTCAGTGTCCCCAGGTCTGTCTTAAAAGGTTCATCCCTGAGCTTGCTTGAGTTTACTGAAATTGGACAATTTGTTTAGATTTTCAGACTGAAGTCTACAAATATTTAACTGCAGTGTCATAGGATTAATACATTCTAAAGGCTGAAAGATTATACTACCGTATTTGTTCAATGAAATGTTGGGGTTTTATCCTCAAAGTTACCTYGAGAATTGCTTTGAAATTACCTAACATTTATAGACATCCTTGATGCTCCAACAGACACGCATGTATAGTTTACTTCATTTACTCATACAGCCATTTTTCATATTGTAAAAATTAGTTTCTGTGTCTAATCACTTCAAAAGGTTTTCTTTACCTGGAATCATAGAAATTAGATGTTTTTTCTTCTGGGAAGCTCTAGATGTCTGAGAGTCCCAACAGAAATACTCTGTGAGGTGGAAGCTTGAGTTTGCTTCAGGCCAAGCCAGGTCAGTGCTAAGCCCAGAGGAGGCAGTTGTCTTTCTGCTTTAATTCTGTGATCTGTGAAGCACAGAAGTTTCATGGTTAGATAAAATAGGGTGGCTATCCTAAACAGTTCCTCTCTTTGAAGCTTGAATTAACTGGTAACTTTGGTTTTATGTGCTGCTTGGAAAATAGCAGTGTGAAACACTACTACAAGCCTGGGGGATGCATGGCGTGTTAATAGTGGGTTCTGTGTCTTTGGGAGAAAAGTCAGCATCTTGGGAATCCATTTATTTGTGATCATCTCTCTGGTTTCAGAACAGAACTTGTTAGATTGACAAGTTGTCTTAACACAGGTGCATGCAAATGGATTTCCTGTTTACAAAGCAGATTAAAACATCCAAAAGCTCTTCCAGGCAGGAATATCAAGGTTGCTGCTTTGATTACTTGTGCTTTCACATGGTCCTTGGTGACTTTATTTATACCTCTACCATTTGATTAGATTTGATGGTGTTAAGTGTTCTCTCTCAGAGCATGGCCAGACTTAAACACTRAATTTATTAGGAATAGATGTGACCCAGGATTTATGTCTAAAAGTAGATAAGTATTACCCATTAGTCTCTCTTTTTAAATTATTCTACTAATGATCTTCTGCCTGAACAGCTCTTTTGTAGAGTTCATGGTCAGGGCAGGGTGAGGGGATTTCTTTGACAAGGCTCATCTGCTTTCTTCAGCCTGGACTCCAAACGTTAACTGGGAAAGATGTTCAAGAGGCACAGAAAACAAACTCCAGGTTTTGTACACAGTACAGTTTGTTTGCTTTTTGCATAATGAAACTTCTCCATTGAAGTAGTATTTAATGCTGGGAAAGGAATAATTTACCAGAAAACATTTTGAAGTAATCAGTTGTCTTTAACTTAGAGGCATRCCATGTTAAAAACCAGGTGGTCCTRCCTAGGTAGAGGCTTACTTTTCCTGTAATGTTGAAAAATTCACAGGTCTGGCTACATATCACAGCAAAAGAGAGCTATCATCTCCAGCATGTGTTGGARCAGGCAACTTAATATATTTATGCAAGGTTTATAGTCACAGGCCAGGAGTTAGCTTTTAAGAATTGAACCTTTGTCATTGACTGGGAATCCAGTAGAAAAAGTGACTGGCATAGAAACGGTGATCAGTTTGAGTAGCAGTTTACAGTTTTCTTCAACAGCATTTACATAGTTGCAAATACTGTTTTATTTATTCTTGCTCAATAASTATTTTATGCTCCATGCCTGTATATGGGCCTTTACTCTATACTCTGCTTCAGGGTGATAGCTRTGTTTATAGCCAACTTGGGAACATCAAGAGATTTTATGGGATGCCCTCTTAGCCAAGGTTCACATACTCCCAGTCTGCCTCACAATAGTTTCTCATCCAAAGTTTTCCCGTGGCCAAAATCCCATAAGTGTGACTTTTCCCAGTAATCACCTTCAGACTGTAGCAGACTGCCGCAGTAGCATTTAAAATTTACTGATTTGGGCACCCTGTAACACTGACACTCTTAAAGGTCAAAAAGCCCCTCTCCAGTCCTCATCTTTGTGGTCCAGAGACAAATCTTTCTGTGCAAATGCTGGTAACTGAATATTTGATGGATTATTTCAGTTTTAATTTAAAAAAGAAAAGCCCAAGGTTGCATTTAGAAAGACTCGAGCACAAATCTTCCAGCCAGTAATTCCCACTGCTTCGCTCATCAAGTAATCCCATGAATCCATGTCTCACACACTGTGTTTTTCTCAATAGACCTACATGGTAGAGCTGCTTCAGGAGCTAGAGAGGGATTGTGGGATACAGAACATGAACCTTGTCATTGACAACTAGAAAGGCACGATTCTTCAGAGAAGTAGACCAGGAGCTTTAATCGCAAAGGGTGGGATTAGTCCAAGCAAGTGTAGGTGTCCACAAGGTACCTGTCAGTTCATCACTTCAGGCTTTCTTTCTAGCCAGCAGAGAGACGTGTTCACTTCTACCCATGGCTTATCCAGCCTCAAGTAAATGTCTAAAATAGTAAAAACTAACTGCCCCCTAAAATGTCTGGTTTTCTGTACATGTTCTAAAAGGAGTGTGGCATGACTAGCTCCGGTACAGCATCTATAGACACTTGAAATTCAKTGAGCTGAGTCCTACTTTGCCGATACCCAGCCCCCTTTATTTCTGCGCCGAGCCCTTTCCTTGGTTCCACTCAGAAACTTCTTTCAGGACTTTCAGCTGCCCCAATCCTTCATATCGTGTAGCTGAATCCTGCAAGGTTTTCTGTTACCCACCTTGCATGAAGGAGAGGCACAGGGCAGAGTTGTGTAGATATAGGAGGTCATGCTTAAGAAATTACCATACAGAGTAGCCACTTTCTTGTTCTTGCAGATCTACTTGSAATAAGCAAACTGTGTCACAGCGCCAGGCTGATATTGTTAGGTGAAAGCAAAGTTAAATTACAAATTCAAGAGTGCCTTTGGCACAATTATTTTCGTAGGTACAACTGTCTTAAGTTTTCTGACTCTATTTTCATAAGTCAGATAATGATCTTGCTGAGATGCAGTAATTAACTACCTCATAAGTGGTTTCTCTCATTTGCTGTGCTGATTGTTCAGCATCCATAAGATGTAAAGTCAGTTTTCTAGGACTCTTTGTGAATACTAATCAAGAGGCACAGTTATGTGTATGTCTGTTTAATATTTTTGTGTCAATTGTTTGCATGAAGGGGACCATTAATATGTTTATATTAAGGAAAGTGAGGTTGTCAGCCTCGGAAGTACTGCCATGAAAAATCAAGAAGCCCGTTGGTTAATAGCTTTAAATGTGATCAAATGTCTAGTGATCTCCTTAAATCTCYTATTTTTTCTGATAAGCAAATTTCATCATCAAAACTAATACTATGTAATTGCTATGAATCTTTCCAGTCAAAACAAAAACTGAATAACCATGTAGATGGAAATKACACAATGAATTGTAAATTTATTGTGACTTGAATTAGGTATGCTCCCAGCACAACTGTCATGATCCAAGCCTTTCACACATCATCATCATCAAGCAGAATATGAAATAACAGCACTGTCCTGTGATACAATGTTTATGATGAAAATGTAAGTACTTTAATAATATTTTTTTGTGTATCATTAATAAAATACTACTTTTTCCTAGGTTATGGTACTGCCAGTTTTTGCATGGTAGGAATATAATGATGCTCTTAGTCTTCAAAAGGCARTTGGGGAGCTCAGCAAGCTGCAATGTGCTGTCACTCATCCAGGACTGCCATGTGTCTAAGTGCTGGTACACTGAGCAGTAAATATTTTATCGAGTCTTACTTGGGGGTTGTGTACCAATGCTTTTGTCAATACTATGCTCTCTCAGTATTGTTTAAATTTTGCTTTTTGCTTATAGTTGCAAGTAGTCTGTTGCTAAAAGAGCAAAACATATTTGGACAGCATGAAATTTAGTCAAGTTAAAAGTGAGGAAGAGAATCAGTGATGCAAATCAAATGTCCAGCTGGATCAGTGGTTGATCCYGAAAGAAGAGAGGCTGAATGGTGATAGTGAAGAGGAGACTGAGACGGGATCTCATCGCTACATATGAGTATCTCAATATGGGTGTCAAGCAAGGAGTAATAGCCATAAACCAAAAAACAAGGAGTTCCACCTCAACATGAGGAAGAATTTCTTTACACTGAGAGTGGAACAGGCTGCCCAGGGAGGTTGTGGAGTCTCTCTCTCCAAAACCCCTCTGGATGYGTTCCTGTGTAATCTGCTCTAAGTGACCCTCTTGGCAGGGGGGTTGGAGTGGATGATCTCCAGAGGTATCTTCCAACCCCAACTATTCTGTGATTCTGTGATGTCAATTTAGGGTGACAGATATGACATCTCTTGACTTTCTTCTCTTTATCTGTGTTCRTGTGGTGCCTATGACTACAATATTGATAGTACTTATGACAGAAGCCATGTGCCATAGAGAAGTAGGATCATCAGTTTTTGTAAAAGGACTGTGAATAAAATGAAGTTGCAAAATTGAGAAGTGAACACTGATGCTTTGTGTTGCAATGTTCATTTTTTATTTAAAGAGCTTCCCACAGACATGCCAGTCAGTATGTTACATGCACAGGTAGCTTTTCTTTATGCATGAAAATGGTCTGTTTGTTGGTGGGATATACTTATTTTAAAGAAATCAATTGCACTTGAGATGATAACCCCATAAGACTGTTCTGTAGAATAAGTAAATGACCTTTTGTAGATTTCTTTTTTTCTGTTTGTTGTCCAAAGTTTTCTACTCACTTTAGAGTTGTAGTAGCAGTATAGCAGTCATTTTGCAATCCCAACTGGAACAAGAACTTACATGGCTATTATGTAAATATATACTGCTGAACTTTGTAGTGCAATTTACTTTATGTGCTCTTAATTTATGTTCTGACTTTTATAGTACGTGTCAGACCTCTTTAATAGCAGTGATGGTTCYTTGTTTCTTGCATTGTTGGCAGCCATAGACATTAAAGCATTTTACAAAGGAATGGTAAGTGCCATTGTCCCATTTTATTGAGGAGCAAACTCCAGGACTGCAAGTGACCCACTGAAAATCTCACATTCTGCAGAAGAGCTAAGACTTCCTAAAAAGCTTACAACTGTATTCACGAATTTAAAAAATATTTGTAACTGTGTACCTAGGAGCATGTGATAAGAGAAACAGTAATCTCAGTAATTTTGTGTGTGTGTGTGTGTGTGTGTGTGTGTGTGTGTGTGTGTGTGTGTGTGTAAACACTTGTGTGTAATCTTTAGACCAGGGTATTGTTATAAGAAAAGAGTCTGTGGAACCTTAAATTTCCATACTTTAAAGTCTATACATCTATATATCACTTACATATTAAACATGTTCAACAATGTTTAGAATATAAACCGGGACASTGTTAGCTTTCTTGAAATGGGAATCTGTGGCTGAAAGCAATATGATGTTTGATTCCTATAAAATGTTAAAGTAGGACTCACCTGTGTGCTGCTGGGGTATAACGTGCGTCGTGCATACATTTATTACTGGCTTTATTTAGYGTCTTCATTTCTTATGTCCTCCCAGTAAGAATGTTTCCATTTGGAGTGTKCTTATTAATTACACTATAAGGGTTTGTTGCTTTAAGGGTAAATAGAACAGATTGTTCCCCGCAGTGTAAAATCAGCTAAATGAGCGAGTAGTGGTACCTTATTTGTTGATGTACTTTAGTGATATTATGAGAGGTATGTTGACCACAGACTGAGTCAGGACTTGACTGTAAGGAGATCCCTAAAATCTTTCAAGCTGGAAACTTGGTTGAACTGTGAAGAAATGCATAAGATATGTGAGCTCATTAACTAAATTAAAAGAGATTCATCCATCACTGGGTTGCCTTGCAAATGTGTGTGTTTATACTCACATCCCTTTGACTGTTCTTTTAGCTCATGTTTGGTACTACAGAACATAGCACAGTGACACTTGTTATCCTACTTGATGGCACAGTACTGAACACTTTGTAACAAGATGTTTTTATTCTGATTGCTAGTTTTGTTTTTTTTTTTTACCAAAATAATAGATTATCACTGTCAAATTTATTTTTAAAAAGTAACTGAAAATACTGTTGTTACCTGCCTTGCTGAATAGGAAGATGGTATGGTATCACTTCAGTGTACACAAGATGTTCTTCTTTCCCTTTGTAATTCTGRAGAAAGGCAGACCAGAATTTCGCCATGATTCAGGGTTGGTGCTTTATTTATCACTGTGTTGTTGGGATGAATAGAAAGAACAGAATATAAACTCACAGATAGAGAGTTGCATTAAAAATGTAAAACTGTTTTATATCAATAATATCCTAGTAGCAAAGTGATCGTAATTATTTCAAATTATCAGACACCATTGTGCTGAAACAGGAGTTTATGGGCAGGTTAACTTTGGTTTTAAAGTGTATTATTTTCCTCAGTGTTGAAAAAAAAATGCCACATAACAAACATATTGAAATTTCATTTAAATATGATGCTATAAGTATCCTCATGATGGTGAGGTCTAGTCCTGTGTATTCTTCACAGGGAATAGCCCCATGAAGACCTACACATGATGAACTTGAACCTGGTGAAAATTCTGCATGTTTTTGTGAATATGTAAGACCAAAAAAACCCCCACTTCTTCTGTTTATAGGGAAAATATTCAAAAACACCATGCACTTCATATTTGTTTTACATTACCCATGCTTTTATATTTAGTTTGATACAATCAATGACCTTCTGTAGCCTGAAGTTCCTTTGAGGATGACAGAAAAATATATAGAGAAGTTAAGGCCTTTGAAAAGGTTTTGATCTTCATTGGGCATCTGYGTCTTTCCCAGCATGGCATTACATATAATCCAGTCTTCAGAGAAAGACCACCACTGGACAAGGGTTAGAAAGATTGATTTTGCTTCAACATTTCAATGGAAAAAAGCATAAATTATTCTAAGACTTCTGATTGTATGTTGGAAGTTTCTCTGTTGACTTGAGAGAAATGCTTTCAATTTTCCTCTAGAATATGTTCTTGTTAAAAATTAAATTCCTGCATTTAGATGCTGAGAAAAATAGGAGATATCATGAATAAAAATATTCTTTKGAAAACAGTATGTAATAAGGCACATCGTATTGAAATAATTATCAAGTAAAATAATTTTTAGATTTGAGTAATTTTTCAGTGACATTGGCTCCTGTTATCATTGAAATGTACACTAAAACTCACTTCAAAATGAAGTGGAGATTGTCTTCATTACATATCTTCAGTGCTGTGTCACTGGGTRAATCTTGTGACTGCAGACTTTTTCAAAAATATTGTCCTTCTAATACCTGACATACTAGCTTTGATATTTTTCATAACCTGAAGTTGGTGTATTTAATAACATATAACCKTGGTGATTTAAAGGTTGTGAAATAGTTACTATCATATCTATTTATGATACATAAATTTATTCAAAGTCAGTTCTACATTGTTCTTATTCTAGCAGTAGATGTATCTTTTAATTTATCAAGAAGCTTTGCAAACTTTCTCTTTTGTGATATTTGCATGCTCTCAATGTCATCTTCCACTGTGATTTTATTAGAAATTTCCTGCCAATTAACTAGTTGTATTATGTCCATCCCGGCCTTGCTTAGTCGAGAGGGTAGTAATGCTAGYTTTATGTCAATAAACTAGGGTTTATGCACATTTTATTATTTGTTGTTTTATCTCAAATCTGTCRTATTAGATTCTGTTGTACTGACGAAGTTTTAAAATCTGATCTATTATAGAGGATATAATAACAAAACTGCATGTTGCCTTAAACAGTATTTCCTAATAATAAAGCAAGACTCTGTTTTGATTTTAAATTTTACCTTATGTGATTTTGATTTATTGTGTACATAGGGAATCTTTTTTTTTTCTGTGCGTATATTGTGTTTAATMCTTATTTTGACAACATCTTACCCGTGTGGAATTTTTGTGTTTTACTTTTGCTGCTATTTAATGGCCGTTGCTATTTTTATACCAACCTATACTCAATAGTATCTAACCTCTCACACTTTGAAAACACCCAAAAAAGAACCACTCTCATTAATGATCGCAATAATCCTAAGCAGCAAATAGAGCTTTATCTGTCAGTGCTGAGAAAAAATACTATGTGAAATAATCTGTGTAATATAGAGATAATAAGRGATTAGTGCATCTGTTCCAAAGAGCCTGACCTTCAAACCGTTAGCTCTGCAAGATTCAAGCACTATGGTATAATCCTGCTATGAAAGGCAAGTTTGTTTTACTTTTGTATTTTATGATCTTCATCCATGGGCTAATATATATTGAAATCCCTGGAAAGATGYAGTACTGCTTGGCTTGAGTTGTAGAGTCTGAAATTACTGTAAAAGGCATGTTTCTGTTTCACCAATAGTAAGCCTAGGAACATGAAAATAAGGTTTGTTGATTATAATTTTGCGCCGTGTACTCTGGGGAGCCATCTTTTTATCTGCTATCCACAAGTAAATTCAGAATTTAAAATCTGTGTTTCAGACTAGCTGATTGATTACTGCTTATTTTTGTGTTGGTTATTACAAGTGGATTTGCAAAATTTCTCTTCGTACAGAGCTGTGCAATTTTCTGCTGCCCTTTCTCATTTTCTTTGGTGCCAATGCTGATGTGCAACTTCTGTTTTCCARTTTATTATTAAATGGTTGTCATTTCTTCATTTTTGACAGATTTTTCAGTACCCTCTATATCAATACAGCAGGAAAATTTAATGCTCAATCTTAGTGTCTGCTTCTGAATTATACATAGGGAAATGGTCTGTTAAGTAGTTCAGAAGTAAAATTAGCTTTGTACTGTATTTTTTGTGAGTAGCATACATGGAACAACATTTCTGGATATTGTATTAGTTCAATACTAGTGCCTTTGATCCTTAAACTTTCTAGTGTTTATGCACAGTTGCATTAAAAACTGTATTTTACATAACCTTCTGTGTTAGTTGGCACAACAGTTTSGAAGTGTTTTCACTTCGGAAATAACTAGAAGTTTGGGAGGTAGTCAGATTTTTCTGTAGAGATAGGCTGTATTGACTATCTCTTGCATGACTTTTTTTTTTCCCCATCTCATTCTGCCTTGTGTTTGAAAGGGCTTTAAAATTTTGTAAACGCTTGCTGTCTGCTTATATTTATTGTCTGTAATTCAGATGCTCTCAAATATTGATTTGTAATATATGGCTAATTCTCCCTTGTGCTTATATTTTTATTTTTTATGGCTTTTATTGTGTTGGTAACAGATTGATTATATGATAAATCTATTATAAAACAAGCCAACAGTCACAATAAAACAATCTTGCTATCTTGCTTGTAATAAAAATTTAGCATAATTTACCAGTGAAAACACAGAACAACTCTTCCTGTATTGGTGGGCTTTTTGCCTCATGTATGTTGACTGTTGTCTYGTCTGCTTCTCCTTTGAGAAAGGCAAGTGCTTCCTTGCTAAACAAGGTTTGTAACCAAGAGAGGAGAGCTGGGCAAAATGAGAAACAAACAGCCTTAGGGACCTGCAAAAATAACCTGTAATTGTCTTTGATGGCAAAATGCAATGTATTAGAGAAAATGCTGCTGTCTCAMATTGCTCCCTACCTTGCCCAGATATCAAAGCAATAATGATGCTGTGACAGGCTTTTTGTGCTGGTGTCTGTATGTGGCACAGTTGGACTTTTATATCTTGTCAGTAGTGTTTTCTCAGTGCGTATTTGATAATGGACATAAACCAGCAATGTTGGATGCAAACCTTAGGATTTCGTAGCGGAGTTATGCCAGAGCATATTCATTTGGGAAGTTTGGCTGAACGATCTGTCTCTAAACCAGGTCTTTGTGTGCAGTTGTCCACTTTCAGTAATATAAACACAAGGGGAACAATTATGTCTTACAGTTATGCAGTGTTTATCTAGCACAGATCCGCTGCCCAAGTCCGTCGGTGTTTTTACCCACGGACGGCTGTAACTAATGCAAACCAGTCTGAGCGTAATGCCACAAACAGCTCTTTGAAAACGGAAACATTAAGTGACCATCTCACTCAATACTTACCTGTCTTAACTACTACTGTGAATAAAAAGCTTTTTCAAAAGATAGGTTTTGCACCAGGACTGTTATTAGCTGGATTTGAACTCTAGCTGACCAAAAGAAGGAGCCTCTCCTGAGTTTTTAGCCTTCCTTCTGTCAGTTTTTACCTGGGCTGACCTCAAAGGTGAGAGGTATATCTGTACATCATCACAACCTAGCTGGCTTGGAATTTTAGATAGTTACACCTTTAAAGAAATTCAAAAGCAAAGTAAACATTAGCGCAGCTGAAAAAGGGCATGGTTATAGTTCACTGTAGCTGAAACTTCAGTGGGATTGCTGATGTTGGTAACAGCASTGCAAACAAGGTTGCAAAAACAACATGCAAAATTTTGTCTACATTTGTAGAAAGTTTAAATGGAAGTTTGGGATGTGGTACTTTGGAGGCTGCCAAGAAAAATTTACTCTGTAGAGTCTGAGACTAATACTTCAGGATTCAGTGGTGGAAGAACAAGCCAAGTTTTTGGTCAGCCTTTGTGCTATAGATCCATAAAAGTCAAACAGTTTTAATCCTGGAAAGAGGGTTTGGTCATACAAATAAGAAATATTTGGAATGATTTTTCCTAGGACTAAGAGAAGGAGCATAAAGAAGGAAAGGCTGTGACCGAAGGAGCTTTCTTGGAGGCTATAGAGCAAT
Source organism: Malurus melanocephalus (assembly GCF_030028575.1). Lineage (NCBI taxonomy): Eukaryota > Metazoa > Chordata > Aves > Passeriformes > Maluridae > Malurus > Malurus melanocephalus. The sequence continues at coordinate 2,345,390 of NW_026623236.1, forward strand.
GGAGCCTTCCCTCTGCATGTTTTTTATTTCAATTGTAAGCTTCTGTTGAATTTTTCTGAGCAAGAACCTGGGTGGGAGGGAACTTCTGTACATTTGACACAAGTGCAGTGCTTTGTGTCAAACTGCTGAATGTGGCAGGCAGSTCCTGGAGCTTTTGCCATGCACCTGCTGAAGACAGGTCATGGGAGAGTGACATGCWCACTTTAGCAGCTACCAACATCAGCATTTCATTCCTACCATGGYGTGCTGAGATAAATATTTTCATTTAGTTGTATTTTGATTTTTTTAATTTAACACACATCATGAGAGAATTCCATACCTTGTAGCTACGTATATTTCAAAAAGGTGATGTCACTCTCTTTCTGTTTTCTAAATTTCTAAATTTATCAAGAAGATAAATTCAACTATTGCACTAAATAGGAAATCTGTGCCTAAGCGATGAAAATGCATGGACATTTCTGCATAGAAGTGACATGATATATACTGCATCACTACTGGGGGGCATTTTGAGTTAGTAACCTCTACAGTATTTGCAGTTAAAAATCCTGTTATGCGTTTATTAGCTGAAATGAACAGTTTAATTTGTGGCATTTTTCTCCTTAATTATTTTATGATACTTTAAATAATCAGAACTTTACAATAACTTGAAGATCTACAAAACTGCATTGCCMACGTTTTAATTTTTTGTTTTCTCATTGTTATTCCATTTGAAACAGTTCTCTTCTTTTGGCTTGACAAATGCTGAGTAATTTCCTTTTTCCTTTCTATCTCTAATCATCCTGAGAAGGCACACTTGTCCCTACAATTTTGAATGTCARGTCGATTACRTTGTGTTAAACTGTTTCTTAACCASCTGCAAAATGAAATGGAAGTATAATACATTTTGAGAATAGAGTATTAGAGAAATGAAACAATTTGTCAAAGAAACAAATATTGCAAAGTCTGTTTCCCCAAAAGAAAGTTGAAAGCAGATAGCAGTAATTAAAAATGAAGTTTGGTTCTTAGAATGCACTGGGCATTTCAGAGGCAGTGAAACTTCTTTAACTCAGCAGAGTTAARGTTCCTCTTAAGTCCCTCTAAGACATCATTCAGACTTTTCTGTAGCACAACAGTAATTTATTATTTAATGCTAATTTGATGCCTCCTCAGATGTTTGCAGTGTTTCAGGTGGTTTTGTACCAAAATTCATGCAAAATGAGTCAAAATCACCAGGATAGAGAAATGTGATTCTGGATTTATTTGACTCCTCATCAAATTCCGACCAGTGGCATTAAAAAAATGCATCAGCCAAGGTTGCCAAGAATAYTTTGTGCTCTTCTCTGCTTGCACATAACTAAAAAATACACTGCTGACTGAAWTTTTTAACCTTTCAGCAGTATATTATGAAGTGCTAGCTGTCAGGTAGTTCAGTACTTTTTTCACTGCAAGGCCCTGTAATGTAATCACAGTTGTAAAAGGAACTTGTGAGTGAAGCAACTGGATCATTCTTCACAGTGCTGCAGTGCCAAGTGSTTACAGGATAACGACGGAGAACGCAACGCCAGGACCCCAAAGATTTATTCTACCCAGAAACAGCGCAAGTTATTTAAACAAAGGTGAAGCTTCTTTAGGTGCTGGCTGCTTGCTAAGGATTATATTGTAGCCAATGTTTAATTTTGCTTAAACCAAAGGTAAGCCTGCATTTTCTGAGCTTTACTGTGATGAGCCTGTTCATGTGTCTGGATTKAGCAATGTACAATAGTCTTGTATTATAACTTTGCAATGCTACAGTCAGTAAAGAAAAACCGGAGTTAGTGTGATACTATGTTGATCTGATACTTTGGAAATGATCTSGTAAAGGCAGGTTAGTAACATTTTTAAAGGGAAATGTGATACCCATCTGGTAAAATAAAACATGAAAGGCTTGAAAGTTTCAGTCCGAGCAAATCAAACTACGGAAAAGGTAAAGCATTTTCAGATAATTTCACTGGCTGGTAATTGAGATGAAAAGGAAAGGACTGTTTCTGAAGCTGTAATGTTTCTCCTGCTTAGTATGCTGTAAAGCTAAATTAGGGTTGAGCAATTATTCAGAAACTTTTCCATTGTACAAAAAGGCGTGTAACATCTTTTTRCTAGAAGGAACTCTAGCACTGGTGCTTTTGACAATGTTTCAATTTACAGGGATTTTTTCAGGGATTATTAAAATAATTACTTTGGGTTGTCATTATCTACAGCACACAGTTCTCAGGAAACTTTTTGAAGATGCCCTGTAACATTTGATTTATTTATTAGTGATGCCTTATAAGTTGTCATAATGGTGGTATCATCTTGTAAAATACTGTCATGTTWTGTTTTTAATAATAAATACAGAACTATTTGTAATTGTGAAGACTTACTTAAAAACAGTCTTAAATTTACTAAAATTGTAATGGCTGCCTAAAACCACAAAAGACACCAAGTAACTTTAACTTAAATACATATAAATTCATAATGAAATGAAATGTTGATTGTGTTTATCTGAAAATTCTCCTCTTTTTTTTTTTTTTCTGCATTGCATTTTATTTTTTCCTCCTGTATTAACTGCAAGCTGTGTCCCAGCACCCTTTTTGTGGACAAATGTTATCTCTATGCCATATGTCAGTTCTCTAAGAAGGATTAGCTGGTTTTAAACAATGTTTTGATATAGGCCCGTGTTTTTATGTAAAAATGTTATTGTTGAAGGTGCTGACAGGTCTTCTGAACTTCTTATTTCGTTCTGTCTCGTATTGTACTCCCATCTAACAAAAAGCCAATAGTATATGAGAAAGTAAGTGTTTGATATTTTACAAATGGTTGATACAGTGAATAATTTGTTGGAAACATGGCTTCTGTATTTTACTAATTGAATTTGACTGCAATAGGTTTCAGGAGTTGAAGAACATGGCATATGAACCTATTATCAGTTTTACTGACATATTCTGGTTTTATGTAGCTCTTYGCATATGTGTGAAGATGAAAATTAAGAGGTCTTCATTTCTGTATGTTTATAAAGTGTGTTTAGCACAATCCCAGCAGTAGAAACTTCTTACTATAGATCATCTTCGATKGCCTCATTTTGGCTGACAAGACAGTGGCTTTTTTCATTGCAAGCATGTGGACAAAACAATTAATCTTTAMAAAGTCATTTCAGAAGCCATAACTGATCTTTTTCTGACCAGATATCCTTGCTTTACCTTGAGATACATGTGTCCTGGTTAAACATAGGGTTTCTTCCCAGACATGAAAAAATCATACGTATCTGGATAAACATAAAACACATGCTTGTTTTTACTTTTCTTTTTTTTTCCAGTAAATATGTCTGAGACATCTAAAGGAGATACAATTTATAAAAGCAATTACTAAAGGCTTTGTCAGGTAGTAAACGATAGGCTGATTTTCCACTTACTTGCTTTTGTTGTGAGCATGGACCTGTTCCTGTCATTTGCTCTCCAAGTGCTACTTCAGGTTCATGAAAGTCATTAGGAACTGTTGGATAAGTAAAGTTACTTTGAAATCTAAAACTGTTAAGAGTCTGAATCTGCAAGTTTGCTTTTCAGTGAAAAATACAGTCAAAAGGTGAAATAYTGCTGTACACTGCCTAAAATGCCATCAAAGCACTAATACAACCATTGACWGCAATTCAGTGAAGTCTCCTTTTGTTAGAATTGGTGCTTTCGTTCCTTTGCTCTTTGTATGCCATGTATATTAATGGACTCACTGCATTATCTCTGACGTATTTGAAAATATTTATTGGGAGTGAAAGGGGTTTGCCAGATGAGTATGTGAATTTATAAATGTAGTTGTGAGATACAGTTTATTCGCAACTTCTGCTAAAATTTCTTCTCAATGAATTGTCTCAGCTAAAAAGGTGAGTATTCTTTCTAGAAGATTTTAAAATTTATATATTAGCATAAATGTTGTTTGTAGATTTGTTTTAATAAATAGAAATAGGAAGAAGTATATGATGGTTTATATTTGGATTTAAACCTTTGGATATAACACTGCAGAATATCAACAGCATTCTCYTTTCATTGTATATATTGTGTGATATTTGGAGCACTTAAAAGAGAATTGCTGCAATATTTCACATGTCTTTTTTAGAAAGAACTGGTATTTAGGAGAGTATAGTACAATACACAGAATGGAAAATGCAGGGGAATATTGCATGATATAAAGTCCAGAAACTTGTATTGTTGAAATTTTTATTTAAATGTCATATTTTTATTGCTTATCTTCTGTCCACAGTCACTATGAGCTTTCAGTCTTAGTTACCAAACTACTGCTGAGTTCATCTGATGTACACACACACACAAAAAATGCTCTTTGAAATATTTATTCCTTTTTTCTCTCTCTCTTTTAGAACTATAAGCCAAGGGGCACTTTGTCAATTCATATGTAAATAAATTTTGGCATTATTTAAAAGCACTACATGCAAAGTGAAGGGGAAGCTGCAGAACTTGTAGCTGCAGGTCTTTAAGCAGCTAAATTTGAAGTTGTAAAAATCACTAACACATCAGAAAGGACCAGAAAAAAATGTGGCTTTTCTTTTTACAGATCTTTGAACTGAGGYTGACCCTTACTATTGCAGCTGGGTAATCTTGTTGGTGTCTCACACAGTCAGTGTACAAACCAACCATATGGTCACAGTCAGAGGTTTCAGTCAGAGGCAGCTTGGAGCTGTAGTCCTTCTAGGCTTTCTTTGGATGCAAGAGCACACTTGATACCACAAATAAATTGCCCTTGAGTCATGCAATGACACTTCTTATCATTCCTTTCATTAGCAGATTTAGCAGTGGTGTATGCTTTGTTCTCTGGTGTGTTCTTTCAAGCCAATCATGAATTTTCACGTACTCTGCTGCATGTGTGTAAATTTGCGTCTTTYTTGGGTGCTAACCAGCTAGTTGCCCTGAGGTATGGTTCTGAGCAATGCTCATTAAGGCACCTCTGCCTGTAGGCAGTACACAGACGGCCACATCAGGATTGTCTTCTGCCCTACGGCAGTCTCCAACACTGTYCTATTGATTAAGCTGCCACGCTCAGGACCCTTTCGCTATAATTCTGTTGTCAACAGCTGCTGGCTCCTAGACTTGAGAGTGATTGGGAAGCACAGAAATTTGGGACATGTCAACTGCTTTGATATTTTGTACAGATACAAGGTGAAGCATACTTGCTTTTCACTGTGCTTGGTTACTCAGGTCATGGTCTTCATTAACTTACTTTTACCTGGGAAAACCAAAATCGGGGGCCAGTTTCTTGTCAGACCAAACAGCAACCACCATAGGCTGTATTTATTATAAATAGGCAGAAATAGTCACATTGCACACACTCATCAGTGTGTTGCAGCAGGACTGCTACAACAAGCCTGGTGGTGGATTGCAAAATGCTTTCAARCTGTGTATATTTTGTAGCTGCAGGTGGCTGCTTTATGAAGCTTTGGCAGCAATTAAAAAATCTGCTAAAATTTTCATCCATTTCTCTGTAATAGTTTTTCTCTAGCTTGTACCTGTCAAGCCAGGTGTTTACATGTAATTTATGCACATTAGTCCTCATTCCTGCATGCAGAAATCTCTACATGGTTGACACAGCAGACAGAATCACATAGACCATTTTGGAGTAAATTTTACCTCTAAATTGTAAAGATATCTTCAGTCTGCACAACAAATATAGTGCCAGCAAATAACTGTAATGTATTATAAAATTTAATTTTACATATAAAACTAATAAAAAATCAGGAGCAGGATCAAGCATTCTCCAATACATATCCTGACAAGAGCAGAAAATCTTCTCAGTATATCATTGCATAGATATTGGATTTGAATATTTTATAAACTTGTATTTTTCATGTAAAGACAGCATTCCAAAGATAKTCCAGAACTGTTAGAGTAATACAAGATGAAAATTAAAGTTTTTTAAAAAACTATTATCAATAKCAGAAAAACAGTGGTAGTTGTTTGGATCCCTTATTTTGTTGTGCAATCAAGGCAGGACTGGAACTGTACCCCARAGTGAGTTCATGTTACCTAAGTGCCTTTACAAATAGAAGCAGTTCCCAACCCATCTCTGTGCTRAGCACCTCCCTCCCTCACACAACTTGGTTTTGCTGAGATGTTGACTGGACATGACTGGAYTAACAAGATAAACCATCTCTTTACTTTTGTGTCATAGCTAGAAAAATAATATATCATGTAAGATATGAGATGTCTAAATTACCAAGGTAAAACTTCTAAAACTTGTGTAACACGTATTTTGGTTCCTAGCCATGGGCAAAAGGAATTTTCTCTATGCCATAACATTCCTGTTGTGTTTTATCATGCTRTTGGGTTACTGTTATATTTCTGGTTGTACTTCAGAATGTTGAGATTGAGGAAATAAAATTAAATAAATAGGATTCTAGTTTTCCCAGGAAGCGTTGAGGATTTCAGGAGCAGTTATAAGGGGAGGCAAAAGGATGGATGCTTTTTAATCTTCAACCTGAAAAAAAAAAAGGTTGATTAGAAAAGAAAAATAGGTAGAATCCAGCACTGTAAGATGGAGAGCAGTGACTWGAAAAGTACTTGGAAAAAGACAATCCGGTGCTTGCAGCTCAGAGAGACAAGGTTTTAGATTTGCTTATGGCCATACACAAGGATTCCTACTTCATGGTCTGTACATTTAAAATCTGAGGAGCAAAGAAGTGTGTTTAAACAGCAATATCAGTGTTATCCATGACAGTGAAACATTACTCTTAAAAAAAATTCATCTGTTATTTTCAATATCTACTGTGGCTCAAAGCTAAAATATTGGGGTTTTTTTAAATTTAGTCAATGGATTTTTTTACAGTGATTATTTCTATGACTGTATTCATTATCTGTCCCAACAACCTGGCTCTTAATTGCTAAGTTTCAGCACCCATGATGTTGTCCAGGTTGGTCCAGAACAATGTCTCTTTACCAATTTGTGCCAAGACCATGATGGTTGCTACCGCTAGAGTCTTCTCATCTTTCCTGAGCCCTGAATACTCACAAGCAACCCTATTCAGYTGAACACATTCCAGGCTCTACCCCATGTTACGCTCCAGGTCATGGTGCCTGATCTGGCTGGCTCCAGAAAAGTAGGCAGGGGGTAAAGCRCATAATCTCATGTGCTTTGTAGGAGCAGATGGAAACAGAGACTTTCAGACAGGTCCTGGCAAGAGAGAGAAAGAGAAACAGACATTGAGAAAACAATATAGGTGGAAAACGCCTACTTGGAGAAAATGTGAAAAATCCTTCTTTGGAGTACAACTCTGTGCTTGCCTTATTCTTCCTAGGTGCCTTTTGAGTTATTTTTGAGGCTCTGCCTGCCTATCAGCATTGATATCCTGAACACACCTCAATTCTTAAAGAGAAAGTTCAGGACCAAATATAGCATTTGGGATTTGGCATACAGAGTCACTGAAGCTCCAGCAAATACCTTCCACAGCCAGCCACTCCTGCACTGTGTAGGAGTGGAACCTGGTCTGCCTGGTGTACCTTGCCTACCCTACTCCACCTCACATTKAGCAGCACTGGATATGTGTTTCCAGCTAACCAAGGACTGGGAATGTGGATGAGCTGGAGTGGCCCACAGGAAAACCTCAGAGCTTTTGACCCCAGAAGGGACCAAAGGGTCTGTGGAAAACGTTGATCTCTTCCAATCAGAGGCATTTGGGTGCTGTGATCATGTCTCCTCTAAGCCCAATGTACAAATTCTTTCACTTTGGCCATGTTAGCTATTTCCTTGRTAGCTTCAAAGGGGTTACTCTGATAGCTGCATGGTGTGATTTCTCCTTGCCCTCCACCTTTGAGTCTGCAGACTCAAAAGAGCAAGGGCCAGCTAATCTCCACAGCATGATTAAACACCCTGGACAATGGGCAGGCTGTGTGGGGACTACAAAAACCTTCAGTTTTATTGTGATGAATAAGATCTCTCAAGATCTGTCAAACATCCAAAACGTGCCTGTGAAACAGGAAAGTGAAAGCTTTTCAGAGCAAGTCAATCTGCACAGCAAGTGAAGATGGAAGAAATATTTGCTTTTTCAGATGTTTCACTGAGCAGACCATGAAAAGGATGCACAAATTTTGCAGAGATGAATAAAGGAGCACTGAAATGAAGAGGCAAAGGCAGAAGAATTTTTTRGCATGTATTTACATAAAACTTTGTCAAATCAATTACTTTCTGAGAGAAAGTGATGTTGTCCATTGAAATTTGGGTACCTATTTTGAACTAAATGAAAAAGACCAGGACACTGAGTTTGAAGACAACACGTGTTATTACATCATGTGGACACTTTGGTGGAAGAAATTTAAAGATTTGAGAACAACTGTCATCATCTAGAAGTGTAATTTCTGCTGTGTGATAGCAGAATTCACTCTAGATCAGCCATAATGTATAAAGGACTGAAGCTCTTCTTGCTCGAAGGAAACATGAAAACTTACAGGTGAAAATCAAAATGCATTTTAAAGGATGTGGTATAGAAGCTTTACCAAATGGATGAAGACTTTAAACAATTTCACAAGATTTATGTTACTTTCTAGTCTTAAAGTTGCAAGCCTAGGCTCTGATTGCCCAGAGAGGTTGTGTAGTCTCCTCACTGGAGATATTCAAGAACCATCTGGATGCAATTCTGGGCAATGTGSTCCAGGAAGAGGGAGGTTGAACCAGATGCTCCACTGTGGTCCTGTCCAGCTTAACTGTTCTGTGATTTCCCAGACAAATTCTCCAAGAGTTACTTCTCTTTAGGAAGTGCTGTGATCACAAGTTCTGTAAAGTCCACTGTTTACTTTAAAGACGTTTTGTGGTGAAATGATTTTGCCAAGTCAAAACACATAATTATATTTTTATACTTAGTGTCTTAGTTCTTAGTATTATTCTGTGAAATGCATGAAGGTTTTTTTCTCGTCTTTTATTTTCTGTGAAAACTGTAACTTCTTTTGCAGTTACCCAACCTAGCAAGTTGGCTAGCGGCACATTACCGAGTATGTGGTTAGCCGACAGTATCACAAGTTGTCTACATTTCAACTGTGTAAAAGTTATTAACAAGMCATCAAGTTTCTAACAGTTTGCCCTAATTAAGATCTTCAGGTTGCAGCCTTTTAAACAGAAGCCATTTCCAGTTTGCAGCTGAGGAAGAGAGATGGTTTCTTCAAGCAGAATAGTATTTTCATGTTATTAAATAATAAAACTGTTCTTGTGTGAAAACTGCAAGGAAAGGTTTTGCTCCAAGTTATTCTAACAGTTGCTTCTTTTCTCTCCTTTCAGAGGCTGGCAGCAAGAAGCTAAAGAGCACGATACAGAGAAGCACAGAAACAGGAATGGCAGCAGAGATGAGAAGTCGTATGGTTCGACAGCCAAGTAGRGAATCCACTGACGGCAGCATAAATAGTTACAGCTCCGAGGGCAAGTAAGTGAAATGAAAAATATCAGTACTACAAAAGAAGTTTCTAATAYAGTAGAAGTTTCTTTCCCATTACTTGGGGAGTCCCAAACTCYAGCTGAAGAGAATAGCTCTGTGTACAAATTCTTCCTCTTGAAACATTTGAAAAATTTAAGTATTTTAGGTACATAACACAAATKACTTGGGAATTGAGAGAGGAATTCTTAAGAATTCTCATTTTCCCTGCCATCCAGTGAGGCATTTTGTTCCTCAAAAGACAACTAAATTAAGAYTGTATTATTCAAAACAAAACATAGGGGTACTTTTTCTTTGAGTTATGTTTGGATTACTTCAGAGTTAAACTTCAGATGTTGTATGTGAATCCCTGTGATACAAARCTCTGTTCAGTAATACTATATACAAAGAAAGTTTAATTTGGAGTTGTTCCAAGTATCTCATTAAGAATTGTAAAACCAGAGCCCAGCTGCCCCATCAGCTGAAGTCATGCAGACAGCTGTGGCAGATGGGGCAGCTGTTTTCATTCACTGCTGAACGATTTGGTAGGTAGGAAAGGAGAGCAAAGACAATTCTGGCACAAAAATGTGCAGGAATACTCCAGCCTCCTCATAGTTCTAAGTMGGACTCTAATGCATGCACCAAGGCACAGTAGTTACTGGGGAATTCTTAGAAGATGACTTCCCTAAAAAGGGGGAAAYGTGGGTAGGCAAATGCACCTTTACAGACCTGAAAAAAAAAGATTTGAACTTCCTCAGCTTCATCTTTTTATAGGCTTGCTGTGTTACCACAGTTGCTACTGCGTATTGTATGAAACACAAAACACCTTGCTGTGGTGGCAAGGATCTGTGTAAAGTGACTCCATCAGATCTTCTCAGCACCCTAATTTTTTTTACAACACTGGAGCAGGTTGCCCAGAGAAGTTGTGGATTGGCTCATCATTGGAGGTGTTCATGATCAGTTTGGATGGGGCTTTGAGTGACCTGACATCTGAAAGATGTCCTTGTGCATGGCARGGCCATCAAAACTTGATCTTTAAGGTCCCTTCCAACCCAAACCATTCTACTATTCTATGATAATGCTGGGAATTTTAAGAGCCACATAAGAAAAAACAGGCTCCATCATAAATAATTCAAAACCAAAGCAGATAAAGATCAGATGAAGAATGAGGGACTAAAATATCCCAGTGTTTTCCCCATTAGGATTCCTTGATAGGGTGTTGCTTTTACCCTTTTAACACCCCACCCTGCCATCCTCCCTTTCTCTATGCTGGAGTCACTCCCTTGGGACAAAGGGCCCAATACACTGSACCCTGCAAAGGAGGAGCTGGGGAGCCTGTTTGATTCCCTGGTTAGCAGCAGAGAGGTGGGAGCCCAGCACTGAGGGTGAGGACATTTTCAGTGGAACAGCTTAATCCTGTTTCACCCTCATTGTGTGTAAATAGATTTGGCAGGGCTGGGCCAGTCAAGGTCTGGATATGGAGGTCACAGCGGGCATCTGGAAGACAGAAAGTTAGAGCCATATAYTGTTGATTTGAGAATCGCCCTCTGAGTAAGGCACTAAGGAAAGCAAGCTTGAGAAGTAAACAGAGTGCTTGCTTCTTACCAGAACAGAATTGCAGGCTGGGTGTGCATAGTGGAACTTGGTTTGAAAATTACCTTTTAGAACTAAGAACATTTTCAAGATGCATAAACTGGGAGTCACACTACCTGTATTTCATGTCTTATTTCTGCCTCTTTAGCTCCTGTGCCTGCTTCATCTTTTGCTGCTCTAGTATGAGTTCTGCCTCTGACAATGCTTCTTACTTCAGCTCTCCCATGCAATTGCTGTGTGCATGTATGATCATGTTTGTCTTGCTTCTTTCATCCATACCTTTAGCATCCTAAGTTTTCACTATGTTTCTGTCCCAGACTTTTGGCTTGATACAGTTACMAGCCTATTCTGGTTGATTCCTGATCCTCAGTGTACCCCAATTTTATTTCCTGACTCCAAACCCACTTTGTACTTGACCAGAGCCTTACACACTCTCCCTAATCTCCACATCTCTATTCCAGCCTTTGAAAAGAAACAGTGAGTCCAATGAAGTGAGAACATCATCARTATCTTACAGTGACTCTGAAGAAAAGCCTGGGAGAATAGGCCAAAGGGGGAAGATAACAAAAGTCAAGTGAAACAGTTAAATATATCTTGCTGCAATGAGAGAAGATAAACATTCCTTAAATAGGACACAATGCCAAAAGCAAAAGGGATACCAGAGGGTTCAGTGTGGTGCTGTACATTGTGACTTAGAAAACTTCCCTGAAGTCTTAACTTTTGCCATGATTCTGTGATTTAGCTATAGATCAAATCCTCAGATGTCTGTCCTGTGAAATTGCATGAGTTCTATAGAATACTGTTARTTTACAGCAGCTCTGGGTGTAGATCACAGTAAGAGAAGAAAGTTCAATGATTAAAGAAACATGACCAAGAAAACAAGTTTCTACTATTTAATTACTTCCCCCACATGCATTACTGTCTTATTTGTAGAACATGARGTGGACACAACTACAAGAAGGGGAAGCTTCATAGTTCTGTTACATAATCAGAGTATATACACTGTGCCAGCTGGTCCTAAAATCCTCTCTGTCCTTCTCTGGGCTTTCTTTTTGCTTTAGAAAGGTCAGCTTTAACTTCAGATGTTATATGTAGTGTGAGCATTGAATCAGCTTTTGACAGCACCTTTTATTGTGAATAATGAAGCTGTTTGCAAGGAGATTTTTTGTCTCTTGTGAGATTCCCATCAAAATCAGTGAGATCTTGACTTTGTTTGCTTGAGTAGTATTTTGTTTGCAGTTCACTCTTGACATTACTGTGGGTGGGTAATGATGATGATTAGGAAGTACTTRCGGTAAGTTTGCACTGATTTCTTGTCCTTCCTTGTGTGTGTGTGTACACTGACACTGATTTTCCTTCCTGAATCACAGTTTATTAACAATCAGATTTGTAGGCCAGCTGTTCCTACAGTAGGTACCCCAGCTACCATGTCATGTTCTTTTGCTTGACCCTTAACTGGAGTTAATGAATTAGAATTAATACATATTAAGAAGAATGTAKACTTCCAACCTTCATTATCATATGTAGAGACAGAAGTCTGCGCTCAAGTGTATATTTTCAATGCTGTTAGTCAACCTGTTGCAAAATWTAACACATTTTGCCTTTTTTTTTCTCTTGCTGAGAAACCAGCAAGAAACTTTTCATAGCAGATGCAAGAGTGAAAGGATAGTACCACTGGGGAGAGAAGCAGATCACCTTGTCAGAAAGGTTGGGCTTGAAGCTGCATCTTAAGGTTGGGTGAATACTGTAACTGGTTGCCTGATGGCTGARCTGGAGACCTTGAGATTCTTTTCCTCGTCCTTCTAAAGAAACCATATTAAAAAAGTTAAAACTTCTGTGGAAAAGCTTGCCTGTTGGAAAATCAGAGTTTTCTAATGAAAAAATGGTGTACTGAGGGATTGGCATGAAGCTGAATCAGGGGAGGTTTAAGTTAGATGTTAGAAAAAGGTTTTCCACCCCAGAGAGTGAATGGGCACTGGAACAGCTCCCCAGGGAAGTGGTCACAGCATCAAACCTGACGGAGTTTAAGAAGTGTTTGGACAATGCTCTCAGGCACATGGTGAGATTTTTGGGGCTGTCCTGTGCTGGGCCAGGAGTCGGASTTTGATGATCCTTGTGAGTCCCTTCCAACTCAGGCTATTCAAGGATTCCAGGATATTTGGTCAGCTTTTGTCACCGACAGTCAATACGTTTATGCAGGCATAGTAAGAACAGATAATCTTCAAGAGAAGAATGGCTTTTTTCTATTCAGCTAATGGGTTTGCACAGAATTGTGAATTGAATAGCTGAAGCACACAAGCCTGATGTGCAAAAATCAAAGCTTTTCACACTAAATGCTTTTTATTAGGATTTTTTTTATTATTTATTGCAGTCTAATAGGAAATTTCCTTTGAAGGAGAAGCAGATATGGAGTGGTGGATGGCCTGCTGGGGAATATGTTGTCTAGACTTGGTTCAAAGTCTGTTCTTTTATTCCTCATAATTGTTATAAGGAAGTCAAAGCTGAGTCTTCCCACCACRGATCACTCTCTCTCTCTTTTTGTTTTGTTTGTTTATTTTGTTATTGTTTGGAGACTAATTGTATATCTATTAAAAATAAACTGGAGACTATGGAATATAAGAAAGCAKCTTGGCAAAGCACGCRTTATAGCATCATASAATAGTTTAAATTGGAAGGGATCTGTAAAGGTCATTAAGTCTAACCCCCTGCCCTGGGCAGGGCCATTTTCAACCAGACAAGGTTGCTCAAAGCCCTGTCCAAGAGGGCCTTGAATGTTTCCATATATGCTGTGTCCATGTGTTACAGTTCAGTTTGTATCCTGAGAGATGGGTGGGTATCAACTGTAGATCCAGATTTGTCTGCCAGAATACTTTGGCTAGAGAGTGATGTTASGTTTAGCTCTAATTACCACTATACTACTACTTGCCAGTTTACTGACTGCTTCATTAAACAGCTGCAGCAGTCAGATTAATTTAGTGTATACATCTGTTTTCCCTGTTTGTTCTAACTGATGCCGATCTATGTAAATCACATAYCCACTGTGAAGAATAGGCTATTAAATTTCATGAAGCCTTTTGAGTTTCCTCATACAAGGTCCTTCATAGCCATGGACTCTTCACTGCTCCTGGAGAACTCCTTAGCAAGACCTGTTTTATGAACTATTTTGAGATGATGTGCAGAATTTCTCTACACTTCTTTGGGGTCCATGGGAGACATACCTGACACTGCAGAATCATTTGCGGTTGTGCAACCTGAGCTGTTTGTCTCRTATCAATAGTACTTCTGAGACAAATACTATAGGACAACAGAAATTAATCTTGTTCTTATGGTTAACCAGTTTTTATTTTGTTTCAGCTTAATATTTCCTGGAGTACGGCTGGGCGCTGACAGTCAGTTCAGTGATTTCCTCGATGGATTGGGACCTGCACAGTTAGTAGGCCGACAAACATTAGCAACCCCTGCCATGGGTAAGAATGATATGTTCTCCTCTGTTAAATGAATAATAAGACAATTAACTAATGCACACACTGCCAGACTGCAGCACCATAAAGACTTCTACCAAATGTCTTCCTTCATTGTCGACATGAAGGTCCTATATGCAGTCACTGGTGTTCCTRTCATAGTAGTATGCAAAGAGGAGTGAAAAACATTTGAGGTATTGGTTAATCTTGTTTGAAATTTGAAGACAGGGGTTTTACTTCCCGCTTAAAATTATTGTGGCATCTCCAATTGGAGCTTGCTGCAAAATGTCAACTGTTCCATGTGTATTTGCTTGACAAAGATTATACTGGACATGACAGAGGATTTCTGGCCAAACTGTACTTTTCCAAGCTTAGTTCATCTAACTCCAGAATGTGAAACTTCTGGAAACATTTGCCATGCCCAATAATTAGTCACTGATAAAGCCAGTGCTTGTCATGAGAGACATGAAGTCCTTTCTACAACAGTTGCCTGGGGCTACCTCTGATCTTCTCTATGTTYCAGACCAGTCTGTAATTTCCTAGAACACCATTAGCTGTAGCTTGTTTTGAACAGAGTATGAGTTGTGTAAGGAGTGCAAGAGTGCAGGACTGTGTAAGTATCCTTAGAAAGAATTGAGGTTGGGGTTTGGGTTTTTTGCTTATATATGAGTAGTTCTTGTGCATGCTTTAGGATGTCATTGGAGGAGTCCTTAATCCACTACTGCTGGAAATTATAAAGGGCCAATGCTTCAATACAACTGTCTTGGGAAAACCAGCTTTAGGAAGGGATACTGAGACACATCCGAAAAAGGAGAAAAAAACAGAAATAAAACCTGCAGAAGACAGTGTTCCCTTCCCAACTCATGAGCAGAAGGAAAACTATATTGAGAATGGTCCGAATACCCTCTAAGGCAAAACTTGCTATATAAATCMAAATGACTGCTACTAAAGCATTAATAATCATCGAACTTATTAAAGTTTTTATTATTACTTTGAAAGAAAATATATTTTTATATTATTTGTCCAATAAATATCTACATGGCTTTATTGATATGAATATAAGGATCTACATTTCTTCCATCTCTTTATTTTAATCTTGTTTTGCGGCTGAAGATTTTTCTGAGATAACTGCACTTTATTTTGACTTTTTAAGGACTTTATCTACCAGAGGTTCAAGTTTTGGCCCCCAAAAAGCATTCCATCATGCTTTTTAACAATTTTTAGAAGACCCGCTCTGTGATATCCTTTTCCTAGTGACGATTTRAAAATGTTTGGATTATCACTCCCCCTTCTGGTTCCCTGTCGCATGTTTTATTTTGGATAGGCAGTATAGAGATGTGTTCTTAAAAGGCTTGTTGAAAGTTTCCTCTGAACTATTTTTAGTGCRAAATATGGCTATGTTTATTTGAGCAAAGTTTAATTGACAAAAATAACCTTGCTGCTGTTTTGTCATACCTCACGTACCAAGGTRTAAACACTGCTTTAATATGCTGTTAAAGAAACATGTGAAAATTTCATGCCCAATTAATTTCAAAATTCTGTCTTTCTCAATCCAGACCAGAAATTCTATAGTTCAGGACTATCTATTTGTGAGTTTGGTTTTTTTAGACAATCAAATATATAGGTACTCGTGTGTTTCGTGGATGTAGTTATTTGCCTATCATGTAGATGCCCATGTCATACTGTGCATTTTTTTTCCCTTGTTAGATTTCTACTCAGCTGATTCTATGATATATGAAAGCATAGAGATACAATGCTTTRAGCATCAACACATTGTTTATTGCCCTTGTATTTTATTGATCTAGATTAGAACAATGCATAGTCTCAGAGTAAGTAATTTCCTTTTTCTGCAGGAAATGTCATTTGTCAAAACTCAGGAAGGGAARTGAGTTTGACTATCTAGAAATGAAAGCAGTTTCTTTTTTTAACATGTTGTGACATTTTATTTACACCAAAAATGTGTGTGGAATATTGATAAAAACAGGAAAACTTTCACCCCTGTGCTTGGTGGAGACTTTTGAAGAAAAAATACCTCTTTATCTAAAAAGAGGTATTTATATATATATATATATATAAACATATATATATATATAAATATATATAAAAATACCTCTAAAAAGAGGTATTTTTATATATAAACTGTATACCAAGAGAGGGCACCATGCTCCCTAAGTATGTATTATTTAGTCCTTGTTTAAGGATGGAGAAGCTAAAGGGATCATCAGGTGACACAACAAGCACAGTAATACAGAAGAATTACATCAAACTAGKCTTTGTCACTCTTATACCTTATCTCCTGCACTGTACTGCTTGTTTAAAATGTGGACTTCTTTCTTCTCTCAGGTGACATCCAGATTGGAATGGTGGATAAAAAAGGCCAGTTRGAAGTAGAAGTCATTAGAGCCCGTGGCCTCACACAAAAACCTGGCTCCAAATCTACCCCAGGTATGGAAAAAAGAAAACAACACTATGAAATATACTAATGAACTGGGGTTTGGACACTTTTTGAGCTCCTTGTCAGCCATCACTGCATTTGCATTCATTCGTGGCTGGCTTTTCAACAAGGAGTATGTGCATGGGTATGTCCTTGCTACCAATGTCCACTTCTTACCATCTTGCATCTGCCAGTTGCATAYCACCTTTCAGGAAATCATTTTCAGCAACTCAACATCTGTTCTGGAAGGAACATTTGTACAAATATTTCTGTGTAACTTGGGCAAGTCATATATCTCAGAGGAGTTTTCTCTATATAGATGATGTACTTTGTGTTTGTTCTCTATGAGAAGAGATGGAGGACAGGCAAAAGTGCTTTGAAGAAACAACTTAAACTCACATGCCAGAGTCTTCTGTACAAAATACTGTAGGCAGAAGCTTGTGCTAGTGTTAGTGTCAGTGTCAATAATTTGTATATGAATGCAATTTAATATTGTATCATTTTATAAAGACATTTGTTGAAATTCTAGTTATTTATAGAAACAAGTAGAGGAGATGTAGAATCAATACCCCAGCCTCTGCTTATTGTAACCCCTGGAGCAGTTCTTTTAGATACATTTAATGAAAATGGTAATTTGCAATCTCCTTAGGAGCTAGAGATGAAAGACCAATTTATGTCTGTGTTACTGGAGTGGCATAGTTTTAAATATGCCTGTCAGTGACAGTTTTAAATAGCTGTCAGTGTCAGTTAATTCCTGGAAAAACAAAGTGTTTTTAAAATGACAGAAATGAAATGTAATTGTTGTTAATAACATCTTGGATCATTACATTCAAAGTTTATAAAAATCAAATTGATTTCTTATGGGCTGTGTCATCTGTTTTGTGAAAATAATTGTATTCAGATTATACAATTCTGAAGATACAGTGAAGATAATATGTGTCATCTTCTTTTAACTCTGTTTCCTTTTAAGGCATTTGTCATCCATTTCAGATGTGCACTGTGAGTCCAAACATACATAACATTCTTGATGTTCTGTTTGCAGCTCCATATGTCAAAGTGTATTTACTGGAAAATGGAGCATGTATAGCTAAGAAGAAGACAAGAATTGCCAGGAAGACCCTTGATCCTCTGTACCAACAGACACTGGTTTTTGAGGAAAGTCCACAGGGTAAAGTCCTTCAGGTTAGTTTCTTCTAAATCCCATTTTAGGCTGTCATTTGGGGAAACACTTGCATTTTTACTTAAATTTAACCACTATGTGTCAATCCRTTCCAACTCTCTAAGCATTTAATTTTATAAATACTATTAAACACATCCTTGTGGCTTGTGGTTTCAGACTTGTCTTATTGCTTTAAACAATTCTCTTTTGTTGCCTCTTGCTCCTGTCCTGCCMTGAGGTTTTCCCATGAAAGGGAAGCACTCATTCACTCTTGAAAATAACATTTTCCTGATGCTGACACGTAACAGCAAGAGTGAACATACATAAGCGCAGTGTAAGTGTGTAACTCTGTATAAGCACAGATTTGGGGACAACCATGAACCTTAATTTTTTGTTCTTCCAGGTTATAGTTTGGGGAGACTATGGCCGAATGGACCACAAATGCTTCATGGGAGTTGCCCAGATCCTTCTGGAGGAACTGGATCTGTCCAGTGTGGTAATAGGCTGGTATAAATTATTTCCACCTTCATCGCTAGTGGATCCAACATTGACTCCCCTGACACGTAGGGCTTCCCAGTCATCTCTGGAAAGTTCAACTGGGCCTCCCTGCATTAGATCATAGTAGCAGGTGCTGTCTATTAAAAACATCACCCAGGACAACAATTGGAACCAGATATTCACATCAAAAACACTGTTGGAGAGAGACAATCACTTCTGTTTTCGCTTGTAGTAGTTAACCAAACATATGTCTGTCTGTTGAGAGATGACTTAAATTGACAGAACAAAGGTATATCACATACAGATAATCTATTAGCAGCTATCACTGATGCTTATAATGATTAAAAAAATTAAAAAAAAAAAAGAAAGAAAGGAAAAAGAGAGGGACCTATAGATTTGACCTAAGTCAAAGACGACCCAAACTGGAAGCTCTCACTCTGTTAACAATGTCGTATTTTTCACATTTTGAGAGAGCCCTCAAGCAGTGTTACCTTCCTGGTGTTTCAGCAGTTTTTCTGTACTTGTCACTTCCACTAGTTTTTTTGCCACGTGATTCTGCTAGTTTTGTAGAAGTCCTCACAATGCTAACAGAGACCCTTCCTTTCTTTTTCTAAACCAAACAAAAAAGGGCTGAAGCAAATCTCTGTAAGCATCGTTAAAGTGTTCAACAGCCACAGTTACAATTCCAGCAAGTTCAAATAGTTTCTCAGTTCTGGTACTTACAAGTCTTTCATGTGGGAACCCAGAACAAATGATCAATCTAAGTTATATTCTTAAAAATAAAAATCATCACAGTGCCACTTTTTCTTTGTAAAAAGCAGATATGTTTGCATTATATAAATATAAAATAACTTTTCTGTTTATGATGTTTTGCATGGAAGAACTTTGAAGAATTCTGCAACTTCTGCTGGGGACTGGTATAAAGCAGCTTTAGTCTTAATTTTGACATTGAATATGTTACTGGTAATGCAATTTTCCTCCTAGAAATGGAGAGGAAATACTTATGTTTCTGTGTATAAATGTATATTTGACTTCCCAAAATGTTGACCAGGAATGAATTGAGCATATGACACTTTCAGCTGTACCCAGGCTTCTCTGATGTGCGTCACTTCAGACGCACCTGTCTGCCCTGGATAGAGCATGGTATGAGTTGTTCAATGTTTCACTGGAAATTCCAGTTGAAATATTCTGCACTTACTAATGTTTTTATCAAATTTTAGTTTACATTTCTTTGAGATTGATGCAAGCACAAGGCTTGATTTTTTAACGCAAGATATCT
Organism: Malurus melanocephalus; assembly: GCF_030028575.1. Classification (NCBI taxonomy): domain Eukaryota; kingdom Metazoa; phylum Chordata; class Aves; order Passeriformes; family Maluridae; genus Malurus; species Malurus melanocephalus. Next base: position 2,365,199 of record NW_026623236.1, read on the forward strand.
TACTTTTTGGAGAAAAAAAAAAAGTCAAATTTCAATTTGCTTTTTATTCATTTGAGTTCTTCTTGGCCTTGAAATCCCTTGTGATATTCTGTAAATGTGCGAAGAACTGCAGATTCCTGCAGGTGCATTGATATGTTTCCCCTCCTTTTACAGGCCATTCAATTTTGTGATCACACAAATAGAGCAGCATGACTTGGAACTGTTCAAAGCTGCATGCACGTTTTGTAAAAAGAGATGAAAAAGGTTATTTAATAATGTATGTTAGTTCCACATAGGCCAGCTTGTATGTTGCATGTACTTGTACAGTTTGCTCGTAATTACTATACTGAAGTAACCAAGAAATCTAAGCCATCCATTTTTCTTATAGACATTTTGCAGGTTTTAGCCAGGCTAGGTCTGTGGGTCTGGTGCTAAATGTCTATAGATGGACTTTATTTTTTACCCTATGGAAAACGTGATGTAGTACGGACCAAATTCCTTCTAATAACTATTTTGGTGTAGATTCCTACTGTGGGGCTGTAACACATGTAGAAACTGTGTACACACTAGGTTTTAATTCATAGACATACTGCCTGCACCAAGTGAACTATTTATTATTACTCAACACATGGGAATTATTCTGCCCATCTTTCCATAGGGCACAGATTGGTTACTGCTCGACCTGCTGAGCAGGAAGAACACAAGCATTGGTGCACTACTACTAGATCCTGTTCTGTCTTAGTGGCCAAAAACCAACTAGCTATAATTCGATAGTATCTTTCTATTTTGACCACTTGTCTTAACACTCCCCTGTGCTTTTAAATGAACTTCCGACTCATGTTATGTAAACATGTTTAATAAAATTTCCTTTTCATGTCCAGTGTAGTAGTTGTGCTCTCTGTATGTTCTGAGGTTCATCTGTGATTCTGCTTGCTGCAGGACTGTGTGAAATGTGTTAAGGAACAGTAAAATAAGTAATTTCTATGGTTCTTTTGATTGCTGTAATCGTGTATGTTGAAATCTGGGGCCAAAAACCAAGGCCTGGTGAAAGTCATGTTTGGTTGGCGTCCTTTCCCTTGAGAAAGGAGCCAAATTGTGCTCTCATTTGTTGAAGCAGGCAAATTGAAGTTAAAAAAAAAAACAAACCTAAATTATTATCTGTTGAAATCCAATCAGTTGGTTGGAGAGGAGTGATGCTGTGACTGCTTGTAGTAAGGCAGTGGTGTGATATGAGTCAATTACCAGGTCTCCACTTGGTGTGTGCTGAGCCTTTAAGATACGAGAACAACTACTGACCTTTGGCAGTTTTTAAACCCATGAATATGCCCTTGAACTGTAATGCTGTGATGAACAATGCTTTATGGAAATTTACCTGAGAGCAGAATTTGGCACTAAAATTTTGCTAGAGAAGCAAAAATTATGTACTTTTTTTTTTATTTTTCCATGCCTCACAGATACCTGATCACAATTTAAAAATAACATAAAGACAGTATTGCCTCACTTTGAACACTTTTGTTTATTACTTTATTTAACTGAATACATGGTTAAGATACTGAAAAAATGACTAATTAAACATGGTAAATCTCTGAACAAAAGGCATGTTATTCTGTGTGGTGGGAGTGATCTGTTTAAATACGAAATTGGTCATGCTGTTGCAGAAAGCCCTTAACTTCATTAATCTCATTACTTCAAACATTGTGTCCAATACTAGGATATCTTTTCCCTTCTGATCCTGAGAAATAAATAAAGTCCAGCATTTCTCATCTTCCCCTAGAGGACAGAAAATATGGCAGCAAAAGAACATGCTGAACTATTTAATTTACRGTGTTTCTCATGGAGAGGGATCGTATATGCCAAGATTTCAGGAATGAAGTAGTAGATTGTGCTAGATCAGACAAGTTGTGTCTGGACTCCTTTCCCAGGGACTTCTGCCTTTTAAAAACTCATTGCAGAGTGGGGATTATAATACAGAAATCAATCAGCTATAGTTCCCTGTTCCCTCTTGGTTTTCCCTTAAGAATGCAGTACTTMTTTGTATATATTTCATGCAGGGAGAAAAGCAAGGATTAAACTCATAATCCCTGTCATATAATCAGACAGTTATTTTCTTCATGATGAGTAAATATTCTAAATTTTATATTGAAATGTAAATTTATGTCCCTCTTTGTGGGCAGAGGAAAAAGCTTTTGGCCTTAACATTGTGTTGGAGAGGCATCAGAACTGCTGTGAGTGGGTAGGACAAACCCCWATCTTCACAATTCACAGAGAAACTACATGTACACTTCGGTTGCCTGTTTTCACAAACAAATGATGGTCTCAGAAGTTGGGTTCAGCCCAGGTATGATACAGTATACACAGAAGACAGGTTCAAGAGGGCCTTCAGTGGCTGTTCTGCATCCTCAAGATTTTACTTGTAGCCTGTGACTTGTCTTCTCTGAAGTTGTTGCCTCTATGTTTGCAGGTCCTGTGCAGTCATTTCCTCCCCTATCTACAGTCCATTTAACTCTAGGAAAAAGTTATGGGATTTGTACTCTTTTGCCTTAATTCAAGAAAGTCATGGCAGTCTTCCTTTMAAGCCCTAAACACTCACTCCCTACCCTACTATAATTCTGCAAACATAGCAGAAAGCAATCTTCAAGGAAGTTTACTGTTGTCAAAGAAAGTGATTTCTCAAGCCAGGTGATGAGCATTCTGGTCTTCAAAAGTGATTAAAAACTCTTCTAAAAACTATTAAGAGTAGAGTCTCAATACWTCACTCCCAGCCCATCAGCTACTCTTTAGGAGAAAAAGAAAATGCACAGGTCATACATGAATTTTCTGTGTCTKCAGGAATGACCGTGTATGCTGTTAGTTGAATACCATGCTTATGAAACAGACGGTGTGTGGCAGGCATGTCACACAGATCAAATGGTCTTCCAAGTTTTGAGATCCAAACTCCTTCCTGGGTTGCTGGAGACAGGAGGGGAAGCTACCTTCCAGGTGATTCAGCTGCAGACCCTGGTGTAATAAAATGCTCCTTAGGTATTTTCTAGTCATTGATTTGAAGCCATAGTTGTGCATTGGGACATAAAACCTTATACATTCTTCCTTGTCAAGTCAAAATGTCTTAGGAAGTACTGGGGAAAGGGCATAAAGTTATCAAAATCTGTAGACTACAGTTTACCAGTACAGAAATTCAGATAAGGCAAATATGCATCTGTATATTTACCCCTGCCAGTATGAGAAAGGCATCCTCAAGAGCCAAGTCTTTTGGAGGTTTGAGCTCCTGGCTGCTGCAAGAGAGACACCTAAGGGTTCCACAGAATCTCATAGATGGCCTCTGGAAAAATTRCATTTAAAAGGTGATGAGCAGCAGGTCTTTATTAGAATGCTCTTTGGACAATTCAGAACTATTTATTCTGAGTACTTCTAACATGTCTACAGCTTCAGAGGCCTGCTAAAATGCAGATACAAATCAGTAGTGGCCCACATGGTAAGCAGTGGTCTGTACTGAAAGGCTGTGTGATATCACCAGCTGTGTGGATTTTCACTAAGTCTGAAATAATTAATTTCAGTGAAGGCTGAGTCTTTTTTTCGCATTTCTTTCTCATTTATGTCAGTGGGMTATACTGTGTGACTTTGAGAATCTAGTTATGGGTCTCTGATTTTGTGATTAATTAAATGGGGGTAGGTGTAATTCCCCATTTCAGAGACATTGCATAAACACAGAAAGAGCAGAGCATAAATGTTGAAAAAGCATTTTTTACTTCCTCAAGGATAAATGACATAAGATTCCATCTTCTTCTGACTCCCAAAGCCTTATTTACACTGACAAGTATCWGGAAGGAATATCTGTACTGAACCCTGTCACTTTATTGCGGCTACAGCCAAGTAAAAGTTTCTGAGGCACACAGCTAAGCAGGACACTGCAATTTTTTTAGTTCATGCCAATTCCTATACAAGAGTTTTGAATAGATAAGATGTCTCATGTTCCAGACTCCTACTCTTCAGGAAGTACAGCAGCACTATCATCTCTGCATTTCAGCACCATCCCCTTGTCTGGTCTGACTGGCCTAGGCTGCTTCCTCACAGCAGGTCTCTACGGAACCAAGCTGCCCATGTCCATGCCAGGTCACTGCTTATAGAAGGCAGAATAATAATCCCATTTAGAACAAGATCATAGAAAGGGCTGTAAAACAATCCTAGATATTTTAAGAACTCTTAAATAAATAAGATTTTCAAATTCAGAAAACATTGTAAAATAGCAATTCAATTAAATGTTACAGTATATACTGAAAAAATTAAAATCTATTTGATAACTGTATTTGTATACTACAGAAAGAGTATCCATGCAGAGGCAAAATATGGCAATATTACACTAGCATGTGAGAACAAAAAAGATCTAATACTATTTTCAGTAATTCAGAGGGAGTAATTGGAGATAGCTTGGAGGGAATTGTTTTCTAAATATTAGTTACTGAGCAAARTCTGTTGGAAGCCAAAGCCACCAGCAGCACTATACTTGGGCTGCTGTTTGTTAAAGCTGTAGCAAAAGAGATAGCCCATGACCATCATCCTCGTTTTAGAAAGGAATGTGTTTCTTCCAGAGTACAGACAGGGTCTGAGACTAAGTGAGCAACCCTTGAGTGCATAGGAATAGCAAAGCAACAGAAAACAAAGTAATGGCAATTACAATAAAAAGAAAGTGCTTAAAAAAAAAATGTAAAAGACTTTCTTAGGATTTTGAAGGCCTGAGAATGCAGCCCTRAACCAGATAAAGAACATTTGGATTTGGAATGAGTCGCCAGATATCCCTCATACTACAGATTAGAAGGACTGGATGTCTGTTAGCAGCCAGTGCTACMGAGGCAGCTTTTTCCAATGGAGCAGTTTTTGTGTTCCGCTTGCCCACACTTTTTTCTTTGTAGATGGTCTGACATGTGCAATGCRTGTGAACTTAACTTCAAGGGGATGTAAAGGTAGGTATACTTAAAATTCTATATTGTATAACTTGCATCACCCCTGATAAAGCTTTGTGTACGGTATTAGTCAGGTGCTGTGTGATGGGTAAATCAGTAAATCAGAAACAGGGCCCCACGGAAAGCAGAGCCCCACTGAAACAAATGGCCACTTCTTAAAGCYTTACAGATGGCAGTGAATGTCTTCCTGAAGGGTCAAGGGATTTGGCCCAACTTTATTGCTTTRGTAATGAAAACAGCAGGGCTTGTCAAAAAGAAATTTTGCATTGTTAGATGACAAGGTGGTGTCAGGTCATAGGTTGGAATTKATGATCTCCAAGGTCTTTTCCAACCTAGTTGATTCTGTGATTCTGTTTTCCCTTCTGACAGGTGACTCTCCAGGAGTTAACCAGGACAGAAGAAGTTGATAGCACAAATAATCTTTGAATTCCTCTGTGCCTAGTCTCAAAAGGCACATAAAGTCTGTAATTGCTGGGAATAGGAAGCATCAACAAGCTTCTCTCAGGCAGCTTACGAGGCTTGTTGACCTCTTTTGCTTCTTTTTATCTGGAGGGAAAAGGCCATAAGTTTTGTGGGACAGCTGAAGTACAGGATCTGCTCTTCTASAAAATTTAAGAAATTTTCTTATTCCCTCCTCTTGCCCTTTTCCTGATGATTGCTCTTGCAAAACTRTGACACAAAGTTTAGTGTAGTTTGGAGCCTGGCCTTAGCTTTCAGTTGTTCTTCTCCAGAGCTGCCAGCAGCTCACTTGATCCCCAAGCCTGTTGGTATATTCCTAAACCATTCACATTAAACMACAAATAAGGCAACCCTCAGGCCTTTTTCATTCATCATGTGCATGAAAACACAGAGGGGAGAAACCCACTGGATTTTATTTTGTTTGGGACCTCAAAACAGATTTAAATTACAGCTGCATTCGCTGCTGTGCTATTATCCATATAATCCTTCAGCTCCACCATACATGTGGGCTTCTTTGTTAGATGTCTGTTATACCATACTTAAATCATATTTCCTTAAAACAAACCCCAAAATGTAAAGGAGGAGAAGGAGATGTTGCTATGGCAGGGCTTATGGCTGGCATCTCCCTCCTCCCCAACCCCAGCACTCATCTTAGTCTTGTTCTCCCATCATTCCTTTCCTTTCATCATACCAGCTCAGAGCTGAATCTTCTTGTCTCCAGAAAATACATGTTGGATTTGACAACATTTCCATTTCTTCAGAGAATGAAAGTGAATGGAAGAAATCAGAAGATTGTTGAACCTCTCTGGGGCTGCTCTTCAGTTTAATATGTAGCTGGTCTTGTGGCTGGTTTAATACCACTGTTTCACACACACACACACACACACGCACACACACACACATATCTTATGCACACTGTGCATTTTTTACAGATTCTGCATTTGCTTTGTCTGTGCTGTAGAACAGAGAACTTGGCCACTGATTTCAATGAGGCCGAACCCAAAGTGCTTTTGTGACAAAAGGTGCCTAACATACACAGCACACATAGTGTGACAAGGATCTTCTGGTGACAACAAACCCCAAARCAGGCAGCCAGCCAGCCATTCCAGCTATGCAAAGCATAGGGCTTCTTCGTTTCAAAGAGGCAATGATTCGTGCAGCGACACCAGAGGTGACAGCCTCTGTCTGTGACAGAACATTGCCCGGCTCGTGGATAAGCATCCTCATTTTTTATATTCATAATTCACATGCCCTAGCAAGTAAGAGCAAAAACTGGCATCTTCTGGAAAGCCGCCGGCTTCAGAAGAGGAGCTACAGAGCGCGGCGCTGGGCCGTGACAGCCCAGGTGGCCCTGAGGTGACTGGGGGGCAGCGGGACGGAAAACGCCGCCGCGCTCTGCCCAGCCCAGGCCTTGCAAGYGCTGCCAGTTATGCAGAGACATAAATCTGCCTGGGCAAACGCGCTTGGAGGGAAGCGCTTGGCTGCCAACAGCGGAAAAAGGACAAAAAGCCTTCAAAGGGGTGAGCGACAGGCGGCGCGGGCAGCCCGGCGCGGCCCCGGCACCTGCGGGCTGGCGCTGCCCCTCACGGCCGCCGGGGGGCGCCGCAGCACCGCGGGCAGCGCGCGGGGCCGGGCCGGGCCGCCCTCAGCCCTCAGCGGGCCCCGGGCGGAGCGCGGCAGCCTCGTCTGGAGCTTTCATACCGGAGAGAAAGAGGAAAAAAAACAGCTCTTCTTTCCCCAAGTGACGGATGTTCCCTGCGTGCGCSGTGAACCCGGGTGTGTGATCACTGGCTGTGCCTGTCTGCTGGTTACACGTAAGAGATCTTAAAACAGTCAAAACTTCTGAAGGGGAGTTCATAAAGCATACAAAGAAAAAATGGTTATATTTAACAGTTCACCCTGTTCTCTGATTCAGTAGTGATTATGAACTCAGTTAAATCAATGTGGTTCCTCTAAGGAGTGTTTAAAAARCACATTTTTCCCCATTCCTGCATTATTTGCAGTGGCTGCTCTGACAGATTAATGTCAGGCTACTGTGTCGTTCGGCGACAAGTCTCATTTTGTTTTCCAAGCGCTACTTTTATTGTTAGACTATGCTGTACCCTCACTACACCTTTGTTACTTTCCTATTAAGCTGCAAGTCAGATATATATCAGGAGAATTTCTTGCTATTGGTGAAAGCTTATGCTGGAGTACTATTAATCTTCAATGGTAACCTGTTTAAGGAGAGAGAAAAAAAAAGTATATTACTTCTGACAACCGAAATGGTTTGGTAACTCAGATACTGCTCATGTTGCTGCTATCTAAGAAAGCTCTGTCAACAAGGGCATAAAATGAAAGATCTTGCTYAGTCAGAGGGGACAAAAAAGTAGGAAAAATTTGGGGAAGCAAAGTCTAGTTTGACATTTGAGCTGTAAAAAACCAGTCAACATCGTGAAGGTTCAGAAGCAGGGAGCTGCACACAACTGTTTTGTGTAGCACCATGTAACTTAGTGTGGTTTAAGTTGCCGAATGAATGGATTAAAACCTACTTGCCTTCAGCTTTCCAACATCCTCAAAGAGTAAAAATTAAAATCTTCTGGGCTCAGGCTGACCTGGCACAGAGAACCTCACAGTTCGGCTAAAGGCCATCAGACTGAAAATGTTCCAGGGCCAAGCCCTAAGGGCAGTGCTAGAGCTTCTCTACACAAATCCCAGTGGGGCAAAAAACACATGGCCCTGGCTTAGGACTCTAACCCAGCTGTTAGGAATCTAWAAAGGGAGCACAACCAAAAGAATGATGCTCAATTTGGTATGAGGGTCAGCAGGGGACAACATGCTTGTGCAGCTTCAGCACCAGTATTCTGTTAGATGGCAGTGAGAGTGCTTATTTGTTATAAAGTGCTTTGAAAGATCCCAAGCATTAAGGCTGCAATTGTAAAACCTACCAGTTCTCAAATAAGCTGACGTGATAGGGTGGCTGCACATGGTGTCAGCCTTGCACTAGGTCATGGAGCAAAACTTCCTACATTTAATCCTGCATTTCCATCTTCTCGAAGCTGCCCTCTCCTGTGTGAGACACAGGAAGTCAACATAAAGTGTCCTTGGAATTTTCTCCCTAAGCTGCTCCAGAAGAAGAGGCTGTACCAAGGAACATGCCTAGTGTATCCTTATGTCCTGGCAATGCTTGGTTGCTGGAAAAGCTTCTCTAGTTAGTGATTGGCACAGCTTGCTGCAGCCTTCGACCTGCTGTAACATGCTCTGAAGTGAGGACAGCTGCAGGCAACACTTACTTCTTTTGAACTGTGCTCCAGTCTGATGTTAACATGCTGCCCTTCAGCAAACTATTACAATTGCAGGCAGAGAAGGGAGGGCCTTGCCTGCAAGCTACAGTCTCCAGTTGTGAAGCCCTCTCACTTCCTCGTGAATGGGGCTGGTGAAAGCCTGCCGAGTTGGCTTCACSTGGGTATGCGAGCAAGATTCAGCAGGACTTGTTCACAAAAGTTGACACCAGACCAAGCCCTTCAGATGCACATTCCTGAGCCCACTCCTCCCCTTTAGGGTATTTTATGCCAGCCACTCCCAGATTTCCCCCTCACCTGATTACCTTTTKGTAGGGAGCAGCTCTGTGTGTGTGTGCATGCTAATGGTAGGAAGCGCTGTCAGTGTAGTCTTGCAGACCAATCTCTTCTATGATCCTGGCTTCAGGCTGCAGCTTTTTTTTTCCCAGTGCTTAAATGCAACACACAGATATTAGAAAAGGGCAAGAATTTGCTTTTTCTTGCACGCAAACCAAGGAAATGCATTCTACCTCACCACAGCTACTGCAACYACAGCTGCATTGCCTAACCAGATGCATTCGCTGGCCTGTGCCCCTTCCCTCATTCCTGTTCCTCCTCTAGACTCTCTAGACACCAGTCCCACAGTGGGGACTGCAGACTCTCTTTCTCCTGAGGTTGATAGAGGCACCCTTGGTCAGTGAGCTGCAGCCACCTGCATAGCTCTAGAGAGCTGGCAATATCCTGAGGGAGTATTGAACCAAACAATGTTACAAGGGAATCTGAGGAAACASCTCCTTGGAAGTACACTAGTAGGCTGGACTGAATGGTCCTTCCCTTGCAGCCCTTGTAAAGCCCCCCTGGAAACTGGCTACGGTAAGAGGGGCTTGGAAAGCAGAGACACAAATTATTAGCTCCCAGTATGATTCAGAAGTACCTGTCCACATTACTGGTGTGAGTCAGAACCTAGAAAGATCTTTGTGATCTGTGAAGATAAACCAAAGAATTCCAATGCTTGAGAAATAATTTCAGACCTTAAATTGGTCTTGTCTCCAGATCTGAGCTAATTTTTGGTGGAGGCGAAATTCCCTGGATGAAGGTTAAAGAGAGTGGCTGAACCTACCTTGCCATTGATTTTCTTGTTGGTTGGTTTGGTTTGGTTTTGGGTTTGGGTTTTTTGGATACTTTTGTGGTGGTTTCTTTTATCTCTGCGTATTTCGAAAGGATTGAAAAGAAGTGGAAACGCTAACGGGCGTTTTGGCTTGTTCTGCTGTGTAGAGGGTTTCTGTGCCAGTTACCTAGGAAACTGCTGWAGGATTGAATTTGGATGGATGTGTTGTCAACTGCAAATGAGTACAGTGGCTTTTCGCGAGGTGGGGAAGAGTGTAAAATGCACAGAAAAAATAAATGCCTGTAATGTGATTTCTAGGTAAGACAGTGGTCCTATCTTTTTGACTGGCATTTTGTAGGCACCCTGACAGCTGCACAAAGGGATTGCAGCTGGAGTGCATGGCCATGCCTTGGCATCTGAGCTTGAATGCCCTCRTGTTTGTAAGCTGGGTTAGCATTCATCTAAGTGTCAAACTCTGACTTCAAAAAAACAGTACTAAGGTTGYTATTAAGCATTTTGTCCATTTTATTACAACAGAGTTATGATGATCCAAGGAAATTACAGCTTTTCTAAACATTTGGACTGCAGCACTGCACAACCACTTGCAAAAAAATAACCCACAAAAAAACCTCCCACAATAACARTAAAACACATTTAATGATTGGGATACATCTAAAGGCTTATGCAATGAACAAAAATGTGACTGCYGAGCTTTTCCTGGAAATCATTGATAATTGGCCTGTTTTAATACGGCAGCAAAACTATGAAAAAGCAAATAAGTGCTTCAGTTGGGGGGAGTTATACTGATGTCTGTCAGTTCTGCCATGATGGCTAAATCTGCATGTGGTTACTTATCCCACAGAAATCACAACTTAGAATGGACCATGRCTGAAAAAAGTTAGAAAGCATTGGGGATTACTGAGTTAGAATAGAACTCCTACAATTTCTCTGATTCCCTCCCGCATTCCAAAACACACAGGATTAGCATTTGGGCTTACATTGAATATCAATTTCCTTGTATTTCTCCTACAAAGTGCAATTCAAATGGCAAATGCAAACTCCTAGTAGTTTATTCATGTTATGATAGGTGTCACCAGTTGGCACAGCTACATATAATCTTCAAAGGTTTGGTTTCTTTCCCCCACCCCCAAGCAGGTGAGCAGTTTCCAGCCTTGAAAAGACAGGTTGTGTTGCTTGTTTTGAGTTAGGCAAGTGCACCAATTGAAGCACTGCCCTTATTCCTCTGGCTAAAACTCTGAGGCAGAACCTGCTTCAGAGCCACTTTCTAAAGGCCAACTTGTCTCTGCTCCCTGTACCTGTTCACCCACCAATGTGCTTACATCCCCTGCCTTTCTCTCTGCATGTGCTTCTGTCTTCCCAGGGATCTAAAATGAATGCTGAACTTACCAGTTCTAACTTCTGGACTGATTGTRGAGTTGAGAGTACTGCCAGGCTCTACCTCTGGGGCAGAATTGGTCCCTCAGAGGGTTGCARGATGGTCCCACCAGACATTTGATCAGCTTGTGTACCTGGTCTCTGCCCCTGCCTGTGCTGCTGCCAGGAGGCCAAGCTGCACAGGCCCAGCTGCTGCTGCTGCTGCACTGGGGGTAGACTAGAGTCGAAAAGAAGGTGTGGTATTGCCAATCTCTTATCTTCTGCTTATATGAATACAGATGCCCCATATCACTATTTCCTCAACAGCATCTTTAACAATATTTACACTGGAGATCACCCAACACCTGTAAAACTTCAGGCTGTTGGTTCTGGAGGTTGCTCCAAGTCACTTGGTTGCATCCAAGCTTTCCCTCTGGCCTCTGTCTTTGGAGATGGGCTGAAGTGACATCCAGAGCTGGATTCCCTTCCTCCCCACTTGAGCAGATGTGCACACAAACCTAGGCARACTCCTCTATTTCAGGCCCATCTGTAACCTGCGTAATGAATAATGTACAATGAATTTGTGGTCTACGTGTTTATTAAATGACTCAGTGTTTCCAGTGGAGATTTTGTGCCYGTGTTTTACTCACATCTCAAAACCCATTCGCTCTTTTATTATCCCCAACAGCAGTAGGTGATAATAAATTATACAACTGCAAATGACAGTAACTATATCAACAATCAAATTGTATCAATTTTCAGTGTGAGTTTAAAGCTTCGTTTACTGGTTGTGCAAACTCCGAAAAAGGAATTTGGGAATGCTGCTGCTGTTATTAAATGTTCTAACTGGGCTGCAATCCAAACCTTCCATAAGGCGTCTCTAACGAAGATTTTTGCCTACTGTGTACCACTGCTTTTACATATGAGAGTAGGGATTTATATGCGTAAGAGCAAAGAGAGAAATGTAACTAAGAGAACAGTGACAGCTCTGTTTGTTACTTCGTGGAAGGGCTGAAAGACAAAAGGCCTCAGTGGTGAATTTCAGAGCTAATCCCCCTCCACTGCATTTGCAGAAACACATTTGTACTTTCCGAAAAACAAAGCCTTGTAGAAAAGCATCAATCAATCAACACTGCAGCTACATTCTGTGTACTGAAGCAAGCTCACGTGCTCTCTAAATTAYTCTGGATCCTATTTTAAGCTTAATAAGCTACTCAGTAATTTGTATGGCTGTGGAAAGATGTAGGCTCATGCCCCAGCAGCCATTTTGAAACAGCCAAGAGATCTGTGGCCAGGGATTAACTTTTTGGGGAAGTAGTTGTACCAGTATTTGGAAAGTTACAGTATCTTTTCAAAAGGAACGGAGACTGTTTATAGAGAAACTCCTATCTGGGTGATAATGACACACTTAAATCACAGGAAAGAATGTTTGGTCACATGTAAGTGTGGCTTACCATGGTACACGGTGTATTCTTGTTTCAATTGAAAACTTTCCATTTTCTTATGTTTATTCTCATAGATTATGTGGGAAGATAGACCTGGATCTGTGTCGCTTACCCAAGTGATCCTCACCACCCAGGTGCTGGGTGGGGCATACAGGTTAGACAATAAATATGACTTAAACTTTCAGTGAGAGGAGATCATCCTGCAGGCTCTGAATTTCTCCACATAATGATCCTGATCCCTCTGGGTCTGGGACAGGCAGAAGCAATGCAGGGCTGACTAAGCTGCTGTGTGACTAAACCTCCTGGACCTCACCAGACTCAATAACTAATACTTTAACTGAGCTGCTGATCACCGTCCTGACATGTCAGCTGGGTTTTGCACATTTCATTGCCCATAAATATGGTTAGGGCTGTCAGGAACCTTTTCTGTCTGCTCCTTCTGCAGTTGTTCCCAGGAGCTGAGAAGGATCCCTCTGCCAGTGGAGCTGAGGAGGTTTCAGCTCAGAAAACTCTTGGAAAAGGGCCCTCAGAGAGACTGAACTTAATCCCATCCCTTTAATTGCTTTTGGGACCTGGCATAAGGTCATATTTGCAATCAAGGTTGGCTGTTAAAGTGTTCTTGGAGCTCGATATCATTAACTTTGACACTGAGAGCTTGAGGCCAGACCTGAGAGCATTTCCTCCTGCAACACAACCAGTGTTTGCATGAATAAGGCCAATTGCAGATAYAAGTAAATTCTTTTTACTCTGATGTTTCTTATTCATGTCCTATRCATTTCGCTCCATATTTTTACAACAACAGATCTCATAAAGCCAGCTGTCAGTGAGAACATATGGATTGCAACTGTTGGGTGTTTTTAAAGTTTTAGCTGTGTTAAACAAATTTCCAGTAAACTTGGAAAGTTAAGAGTATGAAAAAGTTCAGGTGGTGTTACCTACTCGGCTTCAGACTGCAAGAACCTGTTCTCCATACAAACACAGTGTGCCTGGAACTCCAAGCACATTCAGAATGCCTCCCAGTTCAGCATCCATCAGCTGCTTGTCCATTTTWAAATTTGAATAGTTAATTATTCACTCAGACTGAAATATTGTATTTATTTTGTTGTGAGCCAGGCAACCCTCTTCCCTTCTGAAGGACACAGACAGCCTTCACCTAGACAAAGCAACTCATTTCATTTGAGTCAAAGGAATATTAGGCTTCTTGTGTGTACCCGTTGGCTTGGTGTGGGTTTTTTTCTTCTTACTGAATGCTTGTCATCTTGCACACACCTGTGTGTCCTCAAAATGACAAGATTTACATTGTGTAGAGCAAGTGGCTTTTAAAACAGTCTTATATTCATGGAAACAATKAAAATGTTTTATTTGACTCTTTCACAAGAGCAAGGTGCCCCAGGTCTGTAAGGACATATCTTCTAATGTCACCACCACACTGGCAGTGCCCAGCAATTGCTTCCCCAGCCAAAACTTCCTTAGACCAGTTCTGTGCTCCCCTTGCTTCCCAGTGTCTTCCAGATGACGAGCAGAGCTCTTGTTGCTGCCTGTCCCCTCTTCAGCAAAAGCAGTGTTTCAGAGGAGATTGCTTTGTGATTAAATGTTTTTGGCTTAGGGGGGCGGGGCTGGATTACTTACAGCCAAGCCTGGACTAACATACTTTATTTCCTTATATCTGATTCTCTTACGGTATGAAACTTCAAAATTTAGCATTTGAGTCAACTGCCCTACATTTGAGTAAATTACCCTACTTTGTATTAAAAAACATAAGGATGATCATTTGGAACAGCATAACRTGTTCACCTAAATGTCATAACAATATCTCTTGTAGGAACAGAATACACAAACAATGAACTGTTACAATTATGGATGTAATTTTAAATAATCTATTTTTTATCCACCTCGGGGTTTTTGGTCATATCCTACCTTCAGTTTGTATGTCCTTTATACCAGACCCTTTTTTTTTTCTGACAGACTCCTCATTTATCTGTCTCTTCTTCATAGATTTTGATGCAAGAAAAGTGCTCAGAGATATGGAAAGTTACTCTTCCCTATTACAATAATGATATGTAAATATATGCAACRTCCTCAGCCTCTTCTGTAAATAGAGCTGGGCATGTTGCCTTTACCTTCCAGGGCTGCTGTTACTAAAACATCTCACACAAATGTGTGCTTCGTTTGCACAGAAATGGCCTTCCTCATTTGCTTTTGGGTGGAAAAGGAGCAGACGGGTGTTAAGTACATAAAACCTGGTGAGACCAGACCATCAAAATGAGCTGACAAAACAATTGAGAGAGCATCTTTGGAAGCATGCCTTTACTAATACAGGAAAAAAGGTATCTTGTTAATCCAGGTTCACTAACCTGTTTTCAAGGAGTTGTGAACAGAAGTTGTTCAGTTTTAACTTGGGTCAGCAGCTCAAGTTCAAATGTTGTCGTGAAACTGATACCTCATTCTGGGCGAGAATGCTCAGCATTGAAGGAGGCAGGGCAGGTTCTGCAGGAGGGAATTGTGGTGACAGGCTGCAGTATACATCCATGGGTACCAGTGAAGCAAAGGACTGCAAGCCTCTTCCTGATGGATCTGTGACTGTGCTGCCCTCTCTGCTGGGATGTGCTGGTAGCAGAGCTCAAGCATACTCTATGAGGACAGGTAACAGGCGCAGAGCCTGGCTCTGGGAAGCTGTGCTCCTGTTTTGAAATCAGCTAGCAAAGAGCAAAGCAGCCCATGAGCCAGACTGGGTTGATGTGTTACACAGGCTAGGTTGCTTAACCGCTCCAAACTCTCTTTACCACAGCATTGAAGGCAACAAGCTTTGACATATCCATCCCAGTGRTGGTTACTGCTGTGAAACCTCACAGAACACAGCCCACCTGGGGCAAGAAGGATGTTTCTGAGAGTTCAGAAACACTCAATGTCACTCTTCCTAGAGAAGTGGTAACATCCCCATTAGGTAACAGGGAAATGCTTTTGGGAACTTYGCCCTAAATTTTCTTGGAGTTCAGTTTTTCTTTGCACAGTATTTACCCTCTTGCTTCTTTGTTGGCTTTAAACTTCAAATATGGAATTTTATGTGGGGCTGAGAAAATTTAGGGTATTCATTTAACTGCACTTACTTAAATAACAGCTGGTTTTTAGTCAACTGATTTTATTAATCAACCTCCATCTGAATTATTAAGAAATAAGGGCTAAAATAGTTTATGAATTAATTTGTACTTAATTCATGTCAGTTTGGTCAAGCACTGAGCAGGCAGGTTGGTAAAAACTTGGGCAGCCTGACTGACATATTCACTTGTGCCTGCTCTACAGCAAAAATGCTCAGGTCCCTCTTGAAATAAAAGGGGTTACAATGATAATAGATGCCAAAATCAAGAGAGTGAAGATGTACTGTACTGACAGCAAAGACTAAATGATTGCCATGCTACAACAATACACTTTCATCCTAACGTACAAAGTCAAAATCAAAACATCAAAACAATCAATAGCCCCACTGCTGCACATCTTTTGCTAGGAAAAGTTTCCATTTCCTTCTTGACAAGTACAAACATCTGTAACTGGCCTTTTTTCTAGCCAACACTGTTTATAAAATTTCTTTTAAAAAAATTAAACCAGGAGTTAACCCATTATTAACTTGAATTGGCAGAACAACTTCTTTATCACATTGCTTTCTCCAAATGATTTTTCTCTTCAGCAACTTACATTTAAGTGACATATTTTTTAACCTCTGGAGCATATTTTGCATATAGTTCTGCCTAATTTGTACTTCAGTCTGTAAGAAAATAGTATTTCTTTTCTATTGCATTCATTCATCTTCATGAAAATTTGGTTTTACAGCCATGGTTTTACAGACTAAGGTACTCTATTTCACTGTAATATGGCTGTGTTAGTGCCAAGATGTGTCAATTGCCTGAAAATATTGGTGTCTGAAGTGTCTGATTTTCTTTCTTTCCTATAATTAAATATTGTGCAGATGGAGTTAAGGATTTATTTGGAATAATTGAATGTTTTCCTTCATCTTTTTCCATTGTGCCAGCTTTGCTTTCTTATTTTTGTTAAACTATCTAGGGGCCACAAAAAACATATTATTCAATTGTAGGTCATCCACTCAGGAATGTTAGATAAAAAATTCTATGAATGCAGCTATAGAGCTGATACACATTTACAATACTTTTTAAGTATGTGGAAACAGATTTCAAATTATTCTGGAATGAAAATAAATAAAGACACTTTTGTGGATTTTTTTTTCTTTACATGGTTAACTTCAAAGAGGATAATTTTATCAAGTATTTTGATGAAGTAATACATGTTTTCTGAGTAACAGAACTGTGAACATCCCAGGATGTGCTAAGAGATGGGTTGTCCAGGGATTGGGGCTTGCTAGTTTTTTTGCTGCAAGGCCCAGTAGCTTTGGTAATGATGACAGTAATCTCAGGAAACTACCAAGGCAAAAGACCTATGGCTCTGATGTTGCCACTGAACAGAAAGGGATTGTTTATTTAATTTCCAAATTGGCTTATCCTCAAATGTGCCATTTTGTCTTCATAAATTTTGGGAAGAATCTGGAGAATGTTGCCAACAGCAACCACTACATCTTGAGGAACTGGAAACAAAATGCAGGAAGAAAATAGTACAAAAATTCAGTAAACGAGTTTACTGTACCACATTCAGTGCCTTGTAAATAAGCATATGTTACAATTACCCTGGGTATCCCTCAGCAGTCCTAACACCCTGGAGCATTAAATGTCAACTAAAGTTAAACTGCACACTCAGTACCCCTCCAACATCAGTCTGTGCTAACACTGTTAAGGGCCAGGCAATGTCAACAGGCAACTGCCCACTTTGCTCCTTCTCCTGTATTCCATCAGACAGTGGAGGGAGTTTTCTGACATCTGCAATACTCTTCCCAATACCCTTCCCAAAGTGAATATGTATTTCCCTTCGATATCCTGTGCTCTGGGGCCATACAGCTGGCATTGGGTGGTGGTAGGTGAGCAGAGGCTCCTGTAATCATGGCTCATTAACATGTTCTACAAGTGTCATTATTTGGGTCAAGTGTAACCAGGAGTCCCTGACACAAAAGGTAGAGATCTGTGATTTGACCTGCTACCCTGTGAAACTGGTGTAAATKTCACTGAGGACCTGAAAGTTGTTAAACATGGAGGAAGATTCATGCACACATTTACATGGGAGAGAGGGCTGAAGGGTCATCCAGAAGAGAGTTCAAACTGCTACTGTTCTCTGTCCACTCAGCTGACCCCTGTAGCTTTCTGAGTCAGTAAGAGCAATGCATGAAAGAAGCATGTAGCACAGTGCTGTCAAGTATTTTAATGAATGACCTTATTGGAGTTGAAAGACTGAGTGATGGCTCCTACCCAGTATTACGACTGGGCCCTCCTGACTGTCCTTCTAAATGACAAATGACTGTTTCTCTACTGAGAAATCAATTTATAACTCACTTTCAAACTCTGCTACATTTGGGATGCTTTGGCTCTATGTTTTGCTGTTCAGGCTCATCCCTATTAAAAAAAAAAAAAAAAATTCCAGAATTATTTTTCCATACTTGGACAGCTATATGGGCTGACGCTTCCAGACTCTCTCCCCAGAGCAAGTTCTCCGAATTCATACAGCTCAAGTGACCTTTTCAGTTCACAGCAGTGACTAAGATTCCCAGCAGTGGTGCAAGCTTTGCAATTGGATACACATACATACATGAATACATATTTATACACAGATCTATACATATACTACACACACACACACGCACACACACACACACACACACACAGAATATGTATGTGTGTATGTATAAAAATACTGCTTGGAATTTCAGCTCTCATGTTCCTAAGCTCTGTGTTATGGAAATTCTGGCAAAACTCAAAAAGTGACAAGCATATTTTATATTCACACAGCTCATCTGTTGAAGCATGATTTTAAGAGCCCCTAGCTATTTAAACACTTACTGTAAAACGAATGAGTAAATGGGTTTCTGGATTAGGATTTTAGTCAGGTTGTAAATTTTTAGAGATTGGGACTGTTTGCTTGATTTTGTACACAGGCAATAGATTTTGGTCCCTAGGATCTGTCTCTGAGGGAATAATTATAACTGCTCCAAGAACTGAGAAAATGCACTGAAAATTGCTGTACTATTTAGTTTCCAGTTTAATTTGGTGAAATTTTCCATACAGCTCCTCAAATAACAAAAGCAATAGAAAATACCTTTTTTAAAAATAGTAATTCTCCTCTGAYAGGCTTCTTTAACAAATTCTTGAAATAAACCCTCCAGTGTCTCAGGGCAGAGAAAACCATAGGTTCTGTTACAGTTTCAGTTGTTACTGCTTTTTTTTTTAACATAGGCTGCTCGATGATAAGAAATATTTCAAGACAAAAACCTATCCAGTCTAATCAATAAAATCTTCCTCAAATTGTTGATAAAATTTGATAAAACTCTCTTTTCTCCCTGGTGAATGAGTAGTTCTAAGGGGTCTTCAGCGTTTGCCTCTTGTTGGGTAAACACTTAGGATGCTGTTCAATTCAAGAATGGCAAACCTGAAGCTGAATGCCTATAAATCTACAGGTTTTTAAGCTTTGAGCATTACAGAGAAGGCAGGTCGATGGAGTCAGTGGAGCCTAAAGCTCCCCAGCCATGGGAGATGAAATCCAGATGCCTATGGGGTTGGAGTCACTAGAGGCCACAGACAGCCAGCAGCTTCCTGAGGCTGGCAGATCTGACATGGGGTGCATTAGTGGCCATGTGGCATATCYTGCTGTGCCTTAAACAACATAACTGGACTGAACCCCAGCTGTATACCATAAACCAAGACATTCTCCAATGCTCAGTTCTATRAAGCTGATTAACAGCTTTATTTTGTTGCTTTTACCTGGCACTTCAAACCATTTGTTGAGCCATAGGGTAGCCCAGACATTGGTAAGAGGTTGGCACATGTGACTCTTGTCTTTCTGGAAGAGCAGCTGGAGCAGCCAACTCATATTAGGATGGCATTTCAATTGCCCATCCATGACCTGGTGAAACTGCTCCCTCAATCTCGTGACAGCAGTGGGAGTTGAGACCCTAGTATGTCTACAGAAGCTTTCAAATATATAAGTAGCCTCACAGCTCTTTCTGTACCACTCTGAAGTTTTCCAGTAATGTTTATGCAGCTACTTCATTCTTCTACTATTTATCCACCCGCTGCCCTGCATTCTCTCTCCTGTGTATATGTAATTTGGTTTGCATATTTTGCCCGGACATTTTTAGACTTACCCAGCATCTTCTCTGCTGGCTCACACACTCAATCCATAAACTTTCCTTGCTGCCAACCAGCTTCCCATCAGAAACTTTCCACATGGCTCCCAGAAAGGCATGAGGAGCATTCTTCCTCCCATCCCACTTCTCCTCCTTAGGGAGAAAGCAGAAGTTGGAAAAGCAGCAGAGGCAGAAGCTGGAGATACCACCACATTCCCTGATGGCCATTCTTTGCTGGGCAAAGGACATCAGAACAGCTGCAGCTGTCTTTCTGACAATAATCTCATACAGCGTATAAAGCCCAATGGTTTTGGGTTTATTTCTGTGGAAGGCCWTAGATACAGTTTCTTGTAAAATATGATATATATTGTATTTAAAGAGACCATTACAATTAAATAATTCTTGGCCTTTCTTTCCCAGGAAATTCAAATATGATTAATCTGGTATTATGGACCAGGCTTACCAGATCAAGCTGGGCTAAAAATTATTTAGGGGATTAAAATATAAAATTCTATCATTTTACATCTACACATCTATATATTTTTTCAAATGTCTGTCACATTGCCATTGAGGCAGCAGTTGGTAAGTTTGAGCGCTGCAGTTGAATTCCCTGGAGAGATTAATTCCAGCAATAACCCAAAGAGGAAATGGAGACAGCAGTAACTGTGGCCAAAAAGAAAGAAAGAAAAAAAACTAGAAGCAGAGTACTGTTTATAGAGTTGCAGTGTCCTCTGTGCTTTCAGACTGAGATGAACATGTCACAGCATTATAAATTTGCCTGTAGACTAAATATTACCTTCCAAGCAGCGCAGCTAAAGAGGAGTGGTGCAGTCAAGAAGGACCCCAGACCCTGCACAGCCTTCCCACACCACCCTACCAAGTCTTCCTCCAGAATATTTGCCATTCACCACAACAAAACAGTTATTAATATTTCATCCCTGTTTGCTTCTTCATGAATGCACAGCTGATGTCTTCACCTGTCCAGACAAACAAATCCAAATTCTCTTCTGTATGTTTTATTAGATTTCTGCCACATAAATGTTAATGAGCCTTGATTGTTATAATCAGGTGTTTTCTTTTTCTAGAAATAATGTGATAYTCATTCTACCTTATTTGACTTTCAGCCACGGCATGGTCTTCTCAGATTTCAATTTAAAATTATCATTCTGATGTTAAAGGTCCCCCAGGGACTTGTCAACTCCACAACAGCTTCCAAACAGTGGTATATTTTCCATTTATTCTTACCAAGTGCAGATACCAGCACTGCAAAAAAAAAAAAAATTTAAACCACAATGAGAACAAACTATGGGCCCAAGGAATGACATTTACAGCAATTATAATGAATTCACAGGCTCATTTCATTAATTACCATATGAGACATCWTATTTCTTTTGATTGCCACACTGCCGTGGCAACCTCTGAGCAGGAAATATAACCAAGAATTTTTAAAAATGAGAGCCTAATGTGTTCAACACAATTGAAGGTACTAGAAAGAGGAGCATATATCACCCTAAGTTTCTGAACTTGGGCTGTATTTGCACTATAGTTGCATCAGGTTTTGGACAGGAAAATAAACTCACATCAATTTTCTTGTTGCTGTGGAAGGTCTGCTGCTGCTCTCCATCTCAGCTCATGTAATGGTAGTTTACGTACTGCTAGAATTAATCAAAGCCACAGCAGCAGCATAGAGATGTGTCCTTCCAGTCAAAAATAGAGTCCAAGAGGTCCAGGCTATTAATATTGGAATTTTTCTTCTACAAGTACTTTGTAAGATGTTTAAGGYTTTGGCTAGAGAAAGTTTTCATTTSCAGTATTCTGGCCCCACAAGGTCAGTAATTTTTCTTTTCATGTTTGTTTTACTGAACTATTCCTATTATCTGTTTTCTTGAGACCCTTTGTTTTGSTGTGGTGGCTGCGTGCAGATTGGTGACACAGGACTACAGTACAGCTCACAACTCAGGCCCAGATTAGCAGCAATCTGCAGTCTGACTTCAATTAGCTGGAAGGATGATGTTTCTTGACCGTCTGGTGTTTAAATGAACTGAAAATCAAAACCGTGTTTTTCTTGGTTCTCTTCCAAATCAGACACTACAGTTTGCCTCATTAAAGATTAAAACAGATGTCGGTAAAAGGAGATAAATCTGAACCAAATTTGAGATCCAAATAATCCTGAATTTATCATTTGGGCCTTTCCAAAATGTAGGTGCAAGCACTGAACAACTTAGATCCTTGGGATGAAAGTAAGAGAGGCTGTAGGGGCTTAGCAAGACCCTTCCTTCATTTGAGTAGCTCTGTGAGCTCTGTCTGTGGGTGGTGAGTTGCAAGTGAGGTGCCCACTGTAAATCAGCAAAGATGCCCCACAAGGTGTGGGGATATATGGTCATGCAGACACACCTTTCCACCCTGTCTTTGAAGATGTGACCCAGAGTGACCTGGATCCCATGTCCCAGAGCCAGAGGGTAGGTGTTTTTCTCTCTCTGCAGTACACTGTAAAACAGACAGAATGCTGCAGCTGTCTTTTGCACTTTAGTATCTGAATTGAAATGAAGAAAGGGGAAAGACCAGGGAGAACACACAGTTGCAATGAAATCATTGCAGACAATCTAATATATAATGGTAACAGCATCTAGATGCCTACTCACTGTGTGGAATGTAGATATAATAATGAGGAAAACTGTTGGGGTTTTGTTTCTTGGGAAAATCATTCTGCTTCACTGTGACCTTCTCAGTTAACTTAATAAGCCAAGTATCTTTATATGAAAACAGCTCCTTAGTTTCCACACTAGAGAATACACTGCCTTATCACTTACTATAATTTTGATTATGAAACAGTTGTTTTCATAAGCCTCACTTTTCTGTTGCTTGCAGCTATGAGTAATCTTTTTTTCAGGCTACCACTTCCTCATGCATCCCAGTTCTTCAGTAATAACACTTTGTGCAGGTGAGGGTTATATTTTAAAGAAGAACTCTTTGATCATGTTCCAATGGAAGTTTTGCACATTTTTGTCGTGATGTATGTGCTGTTAGTTGCAGAGGTCGGGCACGTAGTTTGTAAGTATAGAGGTAAATGCAGATGCCCCGTTTGACCTAACGTTTCTTTTTCAGTGTAGCACTTTCTTCTGGTCACACAGTCTTATGGTACAGCTTCAAGGGAGACAGATGCCTTGGGCACAAAGGGGTACTAGTGAAGCCCAGACCTGCTGTAGGGTTTTGCCACTTGGTGGCTTTCTCTGGGGTAGAAAGGAGTACCTTTGGCCCTGGGAGTAAACCTTCTTAAAATAGTCCTGTACATTAATGATGAGTATTTATTTCACTTTGTGTTCTCCAACTTACATTTTTCTTCCAAAGTTGCTGATCTTGTCATGCACCCCAAAGGGTGCATCTCCCCCCAAGTCTCTCCAAACCTTGGGCTCCTGCCTTCCTACTGTGCCTACACTCTCCACAGGGGCTGGCTGTTCCTACCACTGCATTGTAACTCCCCRATGGCACCGGGACCCTTTGGAAAAGCTCGGTTTCACTCTGGAGCTCAGCAGGTTATGCTGAGCTGGTGGGAGAGTAGGAGGCACATCAAGCTGAGGATGCAGCTGATCAGAAAATGTTTGACATTTTGTTTTAGTACAAATGTTCTCTTATTAAGAACATGCCACACGTTTGACTAGTAGTTGAGATTTTTCCTCTTTAATATTATTCATGAGACAAAGAATTTGCACAATTCATTTTCTTAATGACATTTTCTAAAATGTAGTTAGAGCTATCTATGCTCTTATCCTGTATCACAGATGACTGTGAGGAGATTTCATGTGTTACTTAAAGACGTGTGCTGCTGAGTGCTTTCATATGGTACTTAAAAAGGAGATGTTTATGAAGTCCCACCAAAAGACTGAATGTCCCTTCTTCAGATTCTGTGGAAAGTTAATTAGATAATATTRTAGATCTCAGGCTATAGCCACCACTGTCTGTGATGCCCCCAGGCCATCTAACATGGCAATTTTCCCTGAAAGTAGCTGACATATCTGATTMATCTGTGGTAGCTTGCCTTCTTCTGGGTGCTGTGACCCTCATCCCACACCAGCCAATGTCTGCACAGGGTACCAGGGATGAAATAGGATTTCCAGCCCCATGAATAAAGGTTGTATAGCTGTCTTTTTCTCAAAAAAATCCAATTTACACAATCCTAAATTCTTTCATTGTCTAACCTGATACCTACCCCATCCTGCACTATCAGGCTCTCTGAGAGAAGTGGGCAAGAAATTTCAATCCTGATAGCATTTTGTTAAAAGTACATTAACATTAAAAGTTGCAATTCTAACAGTTGTATTAAAATGCTATATAGTGCTTGAGCACTCTCTGTATTTGGCTTCTGCTTCAGTGTAGAAGCCATCCTTTCCCAAAGAATCCAGAGTAAACTTGAGGCCAGGGGAAGGTAAGGAAGATGGGTGCAGCAGTTTTGCAAAGCAGTGAGCCGTTCAAAGGAGCTTATTAATGTTTTMATTGAAAGGACACAGTGCTTGGTGCTCAAAAGACAAATATAAGGTAAAAAAATATTAAGGTAAAAAAAAAAACTTTGCCTAATGGCAAATCTGAGTAAATCACTACCTTTATCTCAATTCTCAACAGCTGCTTGTGCCCATAGAATCATAGGGTGTATATAAAACCTCCAGGAGGCACAAAGTTTGTTTCAGTGGCATTTCATAGGTGACATGAATGCCATATTTGATTACTGCAATTATGAGTAAGCAGAGAGCCAGGGAAAAAAGGGGAGGAAAGTTCCACACAGAGCAGGAATGGGGGCCACCTGCCCCACATGGATGTTCCCAGTGTGGTGCCAGCACCACCACGTGCAGCTCAGCCAGCAGTGATCAAGCTGGCATTGGGATGCGATGGCTCAGTGTTCGTGGTGAGGGCCATGGGTAGTACCTCTCCTCTCCTGGACGGCTCCCTGTTGTTTTGCAGGAGGCAGGTCCTAAAGCCACTGTGAGTCTCTTAATCATCATCAAAGCCCTCTGGACCCAATCCAGGAGCTCCATGTCTCTTGCACTGGGGAGCCCGGAACTGGACACAGCACTTTGAATTTRGCTAACCCGGGCTGAGTAGAGGGGCAGGGTCACCTCCTTCGACCTGCTGGCAATGCTCTTCCTAATGCACCCCAGGACACCATTGGCCTTCTTGGCCACAAGAGCACTGCTGGCTCTCAGACAGCTTGTTGTCCACCAGGACCCCTAGGTCCTCCTCCACAGAGCTGCTTTCCTGCAGTTCCCAGCCTGTGCTRGTGCATGGGGTTATTCTTGCCTAGGTACAGGGCCCTGCACTTGACTGGGTTGAATTTCTGACACTTCTCCGCCCGTCTCTCCAGCCTGTCGAGGTCCTTTTGAAGGGCTTCACAGCCCTCTGGGGTATCAGCCACTTCTCCCAGCAAACTTGCTGAGGAGACATCTACCTTTCAGCCAAGTAATTGATGAACAAATTAAACAAGTGAAACAGCACCAGGCCCAGTACTGAACCTTGGGGGATACCTCTAGTGACAGGCCTACAACTACATAGTGTTCTACTGACATGACCACCTGGGAAGTGGAATTCAGCCATTTCGGAATTCACTTTACCTTCCACTTGCCAAGTTCACACTTCCTGAGTTTGCCTATGAGGATATCAYGGGAGACAGTGTCAAAAAATGCTTGCTGAAATTGAGGCAGACAATATCCACTGCTCTCCCCTTATCTATTCAGGTGGTTCTTTCATCATAGAAGGCAATCAGGTTAGTCAAGCATGATTTACCTTTAGTGAATCTTTAGTGAACCCATGCTGACTACTCCTGGTCACCTTTTTGTCATCTCTGTGGATAGAAATGGCCTCCAGAATCCCAGAATCAATTAGGTAGGGAAAGAGCTCTGGGTCATTGAGTCCAACCTRTAAGTAAACACCATCGTGTCAACTGGACCACTAGGAGTTCCACATCCACTCTTTCCTGAAACACCTCCAGGGACGGTGACTCCACCATCTTCCTGGGCAGCCTGTTCCAGTATCTAATCACCCTCTCCATGAAGAATTTCTTCTCAGTGTCCAGTCTAAACTTCCTCTGGCACAGATAAAGGCTGTATCCTCTTGTCCTGTTGCTGGTTGCCAGGGAGAAGAGACCTACCCCCACCAGGCACTGAAGAGGCACTCCATCAGCTTTCCAGGGATTGAAGTGAGGCTCACTGAGCACTAGTGCCCTGGGTTCTCCCTGCCCTTTTTGAAGACAAGAGTGACATTTGCCATCTTCCAGTCCTCAAGCACCTCTCCCGGTCTCCAGATTATTTGAGTGGCCTCACTATGATGTCCATCAGCTCTCTCAGCACTTACAGATGTCCATGGGCTCATYGGGGGCTCATGGGCTTATGGATGTCAAGTGTTCTCTAACCCAATGCTCCTTGATGAAGGGGAGTCTTCCTGCCCTGGGCTTCTGGGTCAGATATCCCCAAGGTGTGGTCCTATCAGTGAAGACCAGTGCAAAGAGGGTGTTCAGTAACTCTGCCTTCTCTGCTTCTTCTGTGTTCAGGATCCCCCCTCCACACACGGACACATTATCCTTAGTTTTCCTTTTGTCACTGATATATTTGAAGAAACCTTTCTTCTTGTCCTTGATATCCTTGGCCAGTTTAAATTCCAGATGGGCCTTGGCCTTCCTTGTCTCATTTCTACTTACTCTGACAATTTCTCTATATTCATTCCAAGTGGCCTGACCCTGCTTCCATCTCCTGTGTATTTTCTGCTTGCACTTCAGTAATGACAGTTTTTTACTCATCCACGGAAGTCTCTTGCTCTTTGCTTAATTCTTTGCCCATCCAGATGCACCTTTCTTGAGCCTCAAGGAAGTGGTCCCTGATTATCAACCAGCCCTCTTGGACCTCTCTTCCCTGTGGGGCTTATCCCCATGGGACATTTCCAAGAAAATCCCTAAAGAGGCTAAAAGGAGCTCTCCTGAATTCCATGGTTGTCATCTTGCTGCTCTGCTGCCTCCTTGTCTGATAATGAACTCCACAATCTCACTGTCTCTGCAGCCAAGGCTGCACCTGACATTCACATCTCCATCAAGGCCTTTCCTRTTTTTCAGTACAGTAAGAGCACACCATTCCTTGTTGGATACTTCATTACCTGTGTAGGATATTGTCACCAGTGCTTTCCAGGACTGTTTGTGCTTCATTGAGGACTGGTTGCAGCTGAATGGATTGGCAAGTTATGTCATTAAAAGTGAGTAATTTGTATTAATTTTAAGGAAAATATTTAATAGTCTGTAAGTCTTTTGAAACCCTCTACTACCTTTATGCTTTTCTGTATCCTAGGGCTGCATTGTCCAGATTCTCCTATGCCATTCCACTTGCCTCAAGGCTCTGGCCTGTAGTACCCAGAAAAAACTACAGAGGCCTCAGAGTCTCTTGTTAGAAAACCACCTCCCTCTGATATCAGATCTGAAAATCATAGGCATTTTCAAAATCACGAATATTAGGACACTTGTAAGTAATCACCTTGGAGCATAGGTGGTATTTCCCTTTTTTAAATTCAGCTATCATTTTCCTCATTGCAAAATGAATGTAGTTTTTACTTAATGCAATTTTATTTAAGAATACAACATCCATTAGAAAGCACATTATAGAAACATATCAATATTACAGTGAATAATCCTGTTACATCCTTCTATTATTTGTAGTGCTTTTTTTCCCCCTTGTCTTTAATTTTAAACATTTTCCAGTAAAAGACAGAAGGTGAAGTAAGAAGTTCCACAAAATATATGCATCTGGATAAAGACCCCTTTCATATTTTCTGCTTAGATTTCTTTATGGGTTTTTTTTCTGAAATTGTTTTCAATTTGGCTTAAGTTCCTTGTAGACCATGAAAGTAGCACCACAAAAACATAGTGTTTTGAATAGAAAGTACAAGAATGAAAAATGCCCTGAATTGAAAGGGGTAAAAAGACTGTAGAACAGTGGATTATAAATGTCAGTTCTGAGATCTTC
This sequence comes from Malurus melanocephalus, assembly GCF_030028575.1. Lineage (NCBI taxonomy): Eukaryota > Metazoa > Chordata > Aves > Passeriformes > Maluridae > Malurus > Malurus melanocephalus. The sequence continues at coordinate 2,393,007 of NW_026623236.1, forward strand.
TTTCTAATTCTAGTTTGACTCACTRAATGGCTTTAGTCAAGTTAAATAATCCTCTTTCATTCCCTGATTCAGGATCTGCGAAGATGCGAGTCTGTTCCTGCTTTGCAGGRCTTTTGAAAGAGACTCATGAACAGACTATCACAGAAGAACAAGGCCAAATTAGTAAAAGTATGAGGYAGCGAGTGTTTTACTATTAGGGAAAATACTGTAGCATGACATTTGAACTGGGACTGCATTGTAGGCATTTTTACATCTGTCACTGGAAGATGCAGAGGACGGCATATTCACAGAATATTAAAAATGGGATGGAGATCTTACTTTTTTAATTCATGAGGGAAGTATAATAGAAAAAAATTGAAGTCAAGGGAAATTTTCTAATAAAAATATTTAGTGTATTCAGCATTTCTTGTGGTAAATACATAAAGAAAGTAATTTATTAAGCAAAAATTCATTGCAACTGCATGAGCCTTCTCTACGTTAAGACCAGCACTGTAAGGGAGGATACAATCTGCATACTCTTGCAATTCACTTTAGTTCTTTCTTTAAACACAAATGTTTAAATCACTGGTAGTCTGAAAAAGATGTACTTTCCCTGATAATAAAAGTCAGCAGAAACAAAAAGCCTTTATTGGGATTAGAGTCCACCAACTTTTTCACTGAGGCGCAGCTTAATAAGAATTAGTCTTGGAGTACATACCTCCTTGGCTTTGCATACACGTACACAGGACTGCTCCTTCTAGTCCCCAGCACAGGCCTCCCCATCTCTGGTCAAGCCAATGGAGAAATAATGTTCTATTTTTAGCTTCCTTTAATGAGATTTATTGGATAGACAGGAGTTTGAAGTCCCGCAGCATTTAAGCTGCGGCTCTGCTGGTGATGCGCTAGCCCCTTCAAGGCCYATAGTTGTCATGTTGAGAGCTGCTGAATTGTCCCAGGGAGGAGCTGCATGGTGTTAGAGTGGTAGCTCCAGTGAGATACTTGAACGTTTCTATGACAGTTGTGCATTCAGGTGTCAGCTAAAAGATTTAGTGAGCTCCTGTGTTTTGTTAACTTCACCACTTGCAGCTGTCTCCTGTACTCAAAAGCTTGTTCCACAMCTCCCTTGACACTGAGGTTTTGTCACTACATGGTGCTAAATGCAATGAATTTCTGGAAAAAATCTGTGTTAAGGATCCTGCAGAGCCTGCTGGCCTTTGCCAGCTGAGAGTTCTCCATTGAGGAGTGACCACATACTCCCCAGGAGATCTAGAGACCTGGAGTGGCAGTGCCAGCAGCAAGCTCTCCTCCTAATTAATTGTAGCTATACTGCAATCTGTTAAGGAGCTGTGTGATGGAAACTGAACAATGATAACTGGCACTCGCTGATGCCAGATCATAAAAAACTAAATTACGTGTTTGGTTGATCTAGTATTGGGGGGGAGAAAGGGAAAAATACCATATGTTGTTTTTAATCTTTTTAGAGTTCTTTAATGTTCCTCTTAGAAGTACTTTCCTTTGCAGAATTTCTTTGTAATAAATTATTTCCCTTTCAGCCTGAATGCACACCATGCAGTACCRTATTAGATACTGTTTCTTTTTTGAAATATTATTGTTTAATAAGTTTCAGAATTCAGAAAAAATAATTTAAGTGCATGATACCTAAGAAACTTACAGAAGGATCTCAGTCATTCTTTTTAAAAAGTGTTTAAGAAAGRGAGCTGCATTAAAACCTTGAGAGAGGTATTCTAAATCTGCTTGGGAAAGGACCATGAAGAGAGGCTGTTTGGCTGATAAGAATTGTCTCTGAAAGAGATTCAGTGCTGAGATTTTGAAGTGTGGATGCACAGAGGAGCCTGAATGGTTACATGGGCAAAGACAGGGTTCCTTGTGACTTACCTCCACATACCATTAAAAGGTAAAATTGGTCATTTTGAACAAATATGGTGGCCAGTGGATAGATAGTAATAATAAGATCTTGCTCACTTTTTGTTTTATTGGATTAGGGGAGCGTGGTGGGGAGACCACCCCAGGAAGCTGCACAGATGGAAATTATTATGTGTCCTTTTTATCTGAATTTCAGAAACAGCTCCTGCTTATTTCTCAAGTCAATACACATGAAAGAGAGAAGACAAGACCAAAATTTTGCAGATATTAAAGTGGGGGAAAAAAAATGCTGAGCAGCCACCTTTTTTGCAAACAGTGCACTCTGGAAAAGCAATAAAACTACCAACATGGGCATATATCACTTCTGTAGAGGTCTCCTTCTTAGCAAGGGCAAGTTCATCCATAAATTGCACTGAGAATAATATTGCTGCTGAATCAGAACCACAAAAAGAAAGAAAACACACATGAAAGAAGAGAATAAATGGTTTGAATATCAACATTTGATTTCTTAGGAAGAAACCCCTGACCAGCAGGGTCCCCTTAAGTCTCCAGATTTCAGGCACCAAGAGGGGTCCTTTCGTTTCTTTGCTGAGWGAGCAGGGCACTGAGAGTGCTGTAAGGCCTCCAAAGCAAAGGGGATCAGGCCCTCATGAGTAATGCTGTGGAGCTGTGGAGATTTCCAAGAGCCTTCACTGCACCCTCCCATTTAGCTGCCAGGGCAAGAGGGGACACTGCCTATGTGCCCATTCATCTCTGCACCCCCCATTCTATCAGACCACTGGTTGGAAAATCTCTGTCAAAACTCTCTTGAAGTTCTATTTAGAGTTTTCTTTTCACAAGACAGCACTTGCTTTGGATGGAAAATTTATATTTTTTTCTCTTCCCTCTAAAGAATAAATGGCAAAAGCCAAAACATTTTGGCCAGATGTGTGGAAAAAATTAATTTGGCACTGTTGCCAGTRGTTTGTGGGACTCACTTCTTGGCTGTCTCATGCCTTTGCTGTCCTCACCAAGCTGCCAGATGACGGTATCTCCTGAAATGCACTGTGGCAAGAGTTCTGCTCTGGCATCTCTGCAAGGAAGAGAGAGTGCATGGAGGAAGAACCTGGCTCCAGGAGCAAACAGTAGAGACCCACACTGCAACAATATGTTTGAGCCCTATGAGCAAATACCAAAAGTTTCAGGTCTCCTTTTTGTTTAAACAGGTAAAAAGAGTACTTAGGAGGAAAAAAAAAAAAAAGCTTTTCTAAGCAGCTCTGGTTAAAACTTTTTTTTTTTTACCTTTGTTGGGAAGAGGACAGTGAAATAATCATCAGCTCATAGCAATGCTCTTGGTCAGATGCCCTAAAGCTCATTCTCTCTTGTCTCCTATGTTTGTCTTTGCTATAGAGTTCCAAAGGTAGCAGGAAGGTAGCAGATTTGATTTTTTGTTTCATGCTGAGATGAAGACTATTCATTTTCTATTCCCTAGCAACTGCCTATATAAACAACWACCAGGTGACCAGTAAAACTGGGCTTGAGAGCTAAAAGCAAACTGACATTGTAAATAAATACAATTTATTTATTGTGGTTCAAGAGAAGCAAAAGGAGAGTTAAATCCAAATGGAAATAATTGTTTTTTCCTTTCATTAAATGCCCATATRTAGCTGAGGAAAGCACTAAGTCCGGCCATCTTTTCCTAGCAGCATTCACAAATTTTCACAAATTTATCTGCAAAATGAATCAGGTTTAGTTATTTCACAAATGCAGGAATTCTGCATATTTTGAGTTATGTTAATTTACTTATGGTTTCTCCATATGTGTTTGTGCTCCCAGTTTCCACATTCGCTTCTCAGCTCACCTTTCTTGGCCATGGTGCTGCRGCATCACCAATGCCAACCTCACAAACACATCCATTCATCTGGCTTAGGGATTTTTGARGAAACTGCCTTTTCTCCTCCTCATGTCATGCCTGAAGGACTTCCCAGCCTGCAGGTGTGTGGAGATCACAACCATGGGTTTATAAGGTTCTGTAATATACAAGGACATGGAGACTTTATCATCTAAATTACCCTTCTTTATTACAGATCATGGAATCATGGAATCATTAAGGTTGGAAGAAATACCAAGTCSAACCTTTAACCAAATACCACCATGTCAACTAAACCATATCTCAAAGTGCCATGTCCATGTTTTTTTGAACACTTCCAAGGATGGTGACTTCACCACCTCCCTGGGCAACCTGTTCCAATTTACCACAAATTGCCACAAAAAATCAGCATTAGCAAATATGCCTATGCTTAATAAAGGCAAAATGCATCTCCCAAGTTATTAAAAATTTCTCTCAATGATTACTGTGTCAGCAATCAATAATACTAGCAATTAATAGTATAGCATCTATCAATAGCATASCAACAATCAACTAGAGCAACCATCAGCATTTTAGCAGTAGAYAAGTAGGTATGTACTTTTACTAGTTACTACAAAGTCTTCATTAGGGAAGCAACTTATCAACAATGTAAGAGCAGATATGCTCATTATTGATTACTTATATGAACATATAATACCAGTATTAGGCAAATTAGAAGGGGACAAACCATCTGAAAGTGAGAGAACAAACCCTATGGACCCAAGGAGGGAGCCCAAAGGGGACCATCAATGTAACAGAGAGAGTCTGACTTCAGGGRTGGAAATCCCAGTGACAGTCCAAGATTTTGTAGAAAGTTCGTGTGGAGAATTCAACCTGTTTAGGGAATGAAAAATATATACAGCACAGGAAGTTGTCACAGAGAGAACAGCTCCATTTTCAATAAAAAATAGAAGTCAGTTTTATATCACAGAGACATAAGACTGTAGGACACCACCACTCTGAGCAGCCAATAGATKTTAATTGATGGTTTTTATCCAGGGCAGACGATAGATGATAATATTTTCTGTTCTTTMAGACCGATTTTTATTTTCAGACTGTTATCATCTTCTTGCTGATAGAACAGCCAATGGCACCTACTAATTCATACTTTCTCAGGATGTTTTCCCCTTTTTTCCAGACTATTTTTTGTCTTTTCAGATAATAAATTGCTCTTACAGTTCCTTGGTTTTGCACTTAYTGATTGTATCTCCGGAGGTTTCAAATTTCTATGTACTCAGCTGTACTTCAAAGATGCCAGCTGAGAACTTCTTGAAGATGTTTTTGGTTTACAGGCCTGGTTCCCAGGTTCAAAGTTCCCAGGCTGGCAGGCATTTCCTCTGAGAGTATTTTTCYGGTAAATATTTTCTTCTGTTAAGTAATTTTCCCCTTCTGATCAGGCTGCCTTTATGGCTGTTYCCATCACCTCAACAACCAGCATCACTGTTTGGTGGCCACCATGTTAAGGCTGCTAAAGTTGCTAAGCTTATCTGTGAAAGGAAAAATAGTTATTCAGGCAACTGGCTTGTCTACAAGTGTGAATGAGTGTTATTTCAATTTTGTTTTGATGGAAGAAAAAAAAAACCAAACAAATTAAGCAGGAGCTAGCTTGGAGCTGTGAAGAAAAAATTCTGGGAATGTCCAAATGCTAGATGCTGTCTGTGCAAAAACATGTGAGCTGAGATTTGTTGTTTGGTTGGGGCTTTTTCCTCCATTAGAATGTAAGTTCTGAAAAGTTTTGCTTTGTGTTCTAGCCAAAGAATGTATAGGAAGAAAATTACAGAAAACATTTTTTGCCTGCATTTTCCAATTATMCCTTTTCAAAAAGAAGCTGGGTTGTCTTTTTTTTCTTTGATCTGACTTTTTGTAGAGTAAAAAGAAAAAAAAAGAACCTAAAAGTAGAAGTCCCAGGCTAAACTCTGTTGCATTATATGAAAAATGGAGAATAAGACTCCCAGCTCAGGCCTATTTCAGTTCTCTAAAGGGAAGGACATGGGACTGTGTTGCTCTTCTTTTTGCTATTGCAGWAGACCTGGACACAAGCAGATATGTGCAAATTTTGAAGATATTTTGACCTCATTTCTASCTAAAAGTGACCAAAAGGTGGGATCTGGAAAATTAAGCTAAAAAAAAAAAATCGTTTTCTTAAAAAGTGTCACATTTCATTTCCCCTAATYAGATTGTTAGATGACAAATGAGCAACATTTGATGACAAATCAACAGCATGGCGGTAGGAAGGTCAAGGCTGTGTAATGGTCAGCTAAATCTCTTTCATGCTGTGTCAAACATCTGAAAAAAAAATACTGCAGCATAAAGAGATAGTAAATGTACTTCTGTKTCTCATTCGGAAAATATTCTCAGTGCTTCACTTCTGATGGTTGTCAGCTGGATAATGCAACTGGATAGTTAAATTTACAGCTTTGGAAAAAAAAATCAAATCTGCTTAGGGACAGATTCCTTTCTAGAAAGCAAATAAACCAACACTTACAGAAACAGCAGGATGTGATGCCAATCAGAGTCACAGTAAACTGCATCAGACTATCAGAAACATGCTTGTAGAATGCAGGTAGCTTACCTTCCTGCAGTTCCATTTGCACAGGAGAAGYTTACTCCTCATGCACATTTGAACTCTTCAACAATTATCTTATAATGGGAGTTAGAGAACTGGGTTATTATTYTTTTGCTGTGACTGGGACTCAGATCAAGGTCTTCCTGAATGAATTCCTCTATACCTGTATGTGTATCAGATCTTGATTTGGACTGACAGAGCTTGCTGACTTGCAGTAAGTGGCAAACAGTGTCTTTAGGTAACTAGTAATTTAAATAAAGTCAGTATGATGGGTATTAAATAATATGAAAAGCACCTGAATTTTAGATAAAGGATAGGCAGTGATTGCAAGTGGAGTACAGCCTGGCTGTCTGAAGGAATTGGCTGAATATACTGAAAACTCAAATGTCRTATTTCTCTTACGCATCAAGCATTGTATCCTTTTGGGGGTACAGAAATGTCAAATTCCCATCTGTGAAAATATAAAGTGCATGAGCCACATACCATTTCAGTGTTACGAATCATAMTAATGAAAATGTATCTGATTTTCAGGCATGTGACGTTAAAGAAGAATTTCATGAAATAGGTCTGTCAAAGTATCCATGGCATAAAGAAMCAGATTAGGAAATGTGTTATATAAACCATCAGCATTTTATCAGAGCATTTGCCTTTTTCCATGATGGTATCTCACACTGGGAACATGGGCCACCAAAGAAATAAAATTCTAAATATATTTAAAGATTGATGAYGATGACAGTGCTATGCTGATAAAATCTCAGAGGTAAGCACAGGAAAAGACGCTTTCCAGTCACAGAATAGAGGAATCCACACAACTGAGACCCAAGCCATGCTTAAATGAAATATTTATCACAGCACACAGGTAMGTTTTGAAGTGAATTGTGTACAAARYATTTACATGCAAAACATTTCCAAAAAGTCAAGGATGAGCAGAAAGCAATTGAACTGAGCATGGATCTCTAAGGGATACTGGCATTAGTAAGATCCTTCTGTAGCTCTGAAAAACAARCTTGTATAGGGAAATGAGATATGGAATAGCTCCATTATTTTCTGGTTCATTTAGTGTTGTGTATTTTTCATTAAGTGAATGTGAAGCATGAGCAGAAGAAGCCAGTGATGAGTTTAACCATAAAAGGGTGAGCCCTGGCAACCGTCTGTTCCTCTGATTGCCACCATCCCACTTGGTGCCTGACAGGTCTCCTGGTGGTGGCTGAAGGGCTGCTCCTGCTTAGAGCACTTGTGAGGCAGAGCTCACCCCAGTGCAGCCTCCCCTGGGAAGTGCCAGCTGGCTGGGTACCAGAAAGAATGCCAGAAAGATTACAGAYATGGCCTTGCACCTCTAGGTAGCATGCAGGCCAGGGGACTGTGCTGCTTTCCATGCCTGCATTCAGTGTCACAGTGAACCCACACTGTCACATCAGTAAGCGTAACAGGTTATTTCACAGCTGCGTCTCTACAGCATCCCTACTACCTTTGCACTTGATGCCAGAGGGCAGAAGGACTGCCAGAGGAAGAATATTTGGGGATCTATATATGGGGCAGATATAGGGTGCAGAGGATAAAGCACAATGTGAAAAATAAAAATGGGGAAAAGTTAGAGTTTATTATTGCTTTATACTCTGTCAGTAATGCTATTTTGTGGGTTATGCTGTGCATACCCTTAAAAAACACATACAGAATCCTAGTCTAACTTTTTAGTAGAAAGTAGAGTGGCTGAAAAGACAGAAAAACGTAGTTTGGTGGTTTTTTTTTTGGTTTTTTTTTTTTTTCCTAGGGTTGCTCTGCCCAGAAGATAAAAGCTGGAGATTTTAAGGAGGGAGAAAAAAAACACTGAAAATAGAAGGACATGAAAGCTGTACTTTCAAGCTGTACTTTCACACTAAACTGCAATAGATGGTTTTTAATCATTAGAGAATCATTATAGAAATATGTATGAGCCCCCATGCAGCAAAGTCAGCTTATGGTTTCTAAGCACTAATGGTTTCTAAGCTGGAAAATTTGGGGGGGGGAAAAATACCAAAAATCAAAACCTAAAACAACAGATAGTTTGGGAACAGCAGAAATTGAGCAAATAGTTTCAAAGGAACTTCAGAAGGTGCTGTTATGGGTGATATGTAAAAGGCCAGGACATGCTGATAACATGTAAGATAAGTTCACCCTTATTCTTCCTGGTTAGAGACAGATATCCAAAGTGAATCTTTATCATCCCAGTAGCTGGTGTGCTATGGAGCCTTTCTTCTTCCAAAACCATCTCATTTTAGAGGAAATGGAAACACTTATGCCKCTGGCTGGCCAGGGAGCTAATCATCAGGTCATGGCCCAGGGACGCCCAGCCATCAGTCCCTGCTCTGATGAGTAGTGCTCTGCTCTGGTCAGTAGTGAGTGTTTTATACAAAACAGAAGGATGTTGACCTGTTGATAYTGAAATGAACTTCGTTTAGATTATCCTACATGCACTCTGTTCTGGAGGAGGTGATAAGAGGGATTTAAAATGTGTTTCTCAAGTCCAAATGGAAGTCTTAACAGATGGAAGGAGTATTTTTTCTATTCTTTGTACTTCCTCCATMATTTTGACCAGACATACTGAATTGAGATCTGGAAATTGAACTAATTCTAATTAACCTAAATTTTCAGCAAACAAGATATTTCATAAATATTATAAAGAGATTTCATGCAAAGAGGAGAGAAGGTTAGATAAAATAATTAAAAGCAGATCAGAAATCCAGAGTATTTATGAGTTGTATCTTCATCAGGGTTTGTTCTGTAACCTTCTTGCAACAGATCCTTTTTTTGGTGTTTCACAGAAGAATGAGCAACTACCTGAACTACATCTGGGATTTAGATAATTTGCTTAGGGTCTCCAAGGTTGTTGGACATTGTACACCAAGATTATGCTGCTCTGCTCCGTTCCCTGGCCTATATCCTGCCTAGGAAGTCAGGCATTTCCCAATTGAGTTCATTTGATTCACATTCCACAGAGTATTGTTTTCTCAATCTGGAGGAAAGAATGATAAATCYTTGTACAACTGCTGTACAATGAAAATGTTCAATGTTAAGACAAGAATCCCCTTTAATGTGTTGCTCCTCTAACAAACCTACAGAGAAGCAGTCAATAGTGTCATTTGCTCTTCTTTCTTTACTAAATTTCTCCTGTATTTGCAGTCTCCAAGAACTAATGAAAGGACATACAAGAATGTCTAACTAGGTGTTAATTAATAAATTTTTTCAAGGTCTTGGGTGATAAACATTAACCACAGGTCTCACTTTAGTAATTTATCAGACATTTGCTACAGTAAGAATTCGCAGCCTAGTGGGATCCAACTGCCCACCATGACAGTCCACTGAGAAGCACAGCATGGTCTCCTTAGCACACTGTGGTCATTGCACAATTACCTTCTGTTTGCCATACACCCCTGTGAAAAGATAAGTAGACAGAAACCTTTGTGCTGTAATTCAGATTGAATTTTGATGGTTTCTATCAAGCAAAACAAGATTCTGTTCTCTGCTGACCCTTTTGGCAAAACATATGACCTCATTATCTTTTTTGCCGGGCAGCTCAAGGTCTGACTATACTGGGGAGAAATGGTGATCCATAGTGGGACTGGACTTTTAGGGTCTGGGGTAGTACTGTGACTATTTCTGCCTGAATTTTGTTTTAGTTTTGCAGGTGTAAGAAAACTGTTGGCTGCCTTGCAAAGGACTGTTCAGGGCTGGGTAGCAAGGCTGAAAGGCACTTTTCATCCTCCTGTAAGTGTGATTTAGAGAGAGAAGCCACATTCCATTTCYGTCTCCTAGTGTATCCAAAACCCAGAGGAAGGCAAAAATAATGCTGAGGAACTTGGCTAAAATTATTTTTATGAAAGTATCTGCAATGTTGGGAACTTCCACAACTGCTTAAAGAAATCTGAAAGGTTTTGTTGTAATGCTAGAGGCTCACATCCAACTTAAGGAAAATGCACCTGGTCTTCTGCTGCCATAGCCATACAGCTATGGACCTGTTCTGGCTCCTGAGCTACTTTGGCTGATTGTGGCCATGAGCTTGTGAGCCAGTAGCTGCCCTGCTGTTGTCCTCTGTCCTCCATTTTACCACTTGATTGCAACTTAACTGATGCCTTAAAATTACCCTAAAAATAAACCTTAAAACATCCTTACATAATAACCTTAAAACAATAACCTTAAAATATCCTTACATAATAACCTTAAAATAATAACCTTAAAATATCCTTACATAATAACCTTAAAATAATCTTAAAATACATTTTATCTTTCCTTCCCTTTGCTTGTACCTTTATTTTACAAAACTTTTAAATAAATGAGGATGCTTTTTCTTTTGCCATTAGGGAAACCTGAAGTTTTTCTTTCCTTCCACAACTAAAAGTGTTYTGAAACCTCTCTCACTTCTCTTCCAGCTTTCTCTTACTATTAACATAATGCGTATCTTTCCATCTTAACTGCCACTGTAGTCTGAAAAGTGACTGGGAAATTGCTTATATCTGTAATGTGCTCCCTGTAAGAGTTCAGCTGAACTTTATTTTAGTGACAAAAACAAGCTACTCCTGTTAGAGCTGCCAAATCAACGAGGCTAAGAAAGAAACAAAGTAGTCTATTTCTTCATTGGCATTTTAAAAAGAAACCTATTTATGTAAAATCTTTCCATTTTGTTCAGATTTATGTAATTTCAGAGCCCGTTCCTAAGAAACTACACAGGTCCTAGTTTTCAGTTGTCTACAGCTCTGAAAGCTGTCAACAGATCTGAATGGACAAAATTTTGTCATCTTGGTGCTTACGAGCTTATAGAAGAAAACTATTTTTCAGATCACAGATGGAATCTGGAATCAATTTAATGACTRGAGGCAAGAAAGAGCAAGCTGCTTATTTGTGTGCTCGACAATATCAGTTCCAAAGTATTGAAATTTCCAGGATCATTTTGGTAATAGTTTTCCATTWAGACACCAACATTTTTTTAAATCTTGGAAGTTAAATTCCACAGCTCTGAAGCCTCATGTGGCATTACTGAAGGCAGAGGTGCCACAAGGTTATTGGAGTCATAGAGCTCCTGTGTGCACCACGTGTCTCTCACCCACTGCCCTCTGGAAAGGAACCCCTGCTGCCTTGTCAGGTAATGACAAACCTCATTGAAATGAAAATTCAAAGGGATAAAAYTGGGCATTGTCTTCCCCTTATACAACTGACTCTAAGTGGGTTTTAGAAGCTTTCCTGATACTGTTATCTTGACCCCTTTTGGCTTTTTAAATATAAGGTACATGTCACATTATCATGCAGTGAATAACATAAATTATTCCATTTTAATTTGCTAAATATAGTGTGTTTTAGCTGTATGTTTTAGTTTTRAAATCCCTTTTAACAACTGAGTAATAGACGGTATTACATGTTTTCATTTCACAGAATCATTCACTCCAGATTCAAGTAACTAAGATTTATGGTTAGTGTGTGCCTGTTGATGCTACTATTTTTTTGCTTTCACATCTCTTTTTAGCAAGGGCCCAATTCTYAATTTGCCTTCTTTTTTGCCACAAATGGTGATGTTCCACACTGTGTTTTAAGCAATGTGGCAGAAGACTGAATCATAGGAAAAGGAACTCAGAAGGACCTCAAAAGATCACCCCTACTTTGAGGAAGGATCAGTTCAATTTTGACATGATTTGCAGATATTTGCCAAAATACCTGTTTTGAAAGTGCCTAGTAGTGGAGCTCCCAGGGCTCATCTGATAATAAAACCAGTGCTTCACTATATTTCAGAGTTCTTAATTAGGGTTTTATTCTCATATTGAGTCTGAATTCCCTTTCTACAATCAGCCCTACTAATTCTTTCCTTGTCTGTTCTGTCATACAGAGAAAATATTTTTTCCTCTTTCTCTGAAATATCTTTTTTTTCAACATGCTCAAATACCATCTTGTTCCCTCAGACTCTTTCTCTGTACACTGGACATCTTCTCTTCAGACTTTCTCAGAAATCTTATTTTCTGGTTCTCTGATMATTCTCACCATTTCCCTCTGCAATCTCTGTCCTTGCTTACTGGTTTCCTGAAGCAGAGTGGTCTGAGCTRTATTTGTAATAGAGCTGAGCTAGCATGGTATGGTTTTAAATTGTTTTAGATAGACAGCAGTACAAGAAGGAAACCTAGTTATATCTCCTTTTTTTTTTTGAAAAAGAAGGAAGGAATAAGAGATGTTTGTGGTATAAACCAAACTAACAAGGAATCAGATAAATGGTTACATTTTCCAGTTAATTCAATATTCACCCACCCCCAAAAAATCCCGTCTACAATGCAAATGCAGCAAATAAATATAAACAATATTTCCAGGTTAAAAGACAAGTAGTATAAACTTGGCTGAAAAAGAAATCTGTACTAAGGAGTTTTAGTGATAGGAGGAAAATAAAGTGTGTATGCAATTTCAGAAAATAATAAATGTGCATGAAGCTTGTGCTTYGTTGGAGGGGCACAGGGTGCTACTTCAGTGAGAGAGAGATATTTCATTTCTGTTGTTAAATATTAATGAAATCAAACTATTTATGGCAAGAAGTTGCTTTAACAGTTAAGCTGCCAAAATGACTAAAATTTTAAAGAAATACCTAGGTCATTCTAAATGACAGCACAAGGTGCGAGTTCATTCATGTATATATATATATATACATGTTCAGCATATATACATATAAATAAATGTACATATAGACACACAGCCAAGAAGATAATCAGATGCTGGAGCATCTCTCCTATAAAGACAGGCTGAGAGACGTGATGTTGTTTAGAATGGAGAAGAGAAGGACCTGGGGAGAGGGAGACCTTGTAGCAGCTTTTCAATTCCAAAAGGTGGCCCACAAGAGAACTAGAGAGGGACTTTTTTTACAGGGGCATTAGTGTTAGGACAAGGGGAAATGGCTTCAAACTTAAAAAGGGTAGATTTGGATTAGATATTGGGAGAAGAATATTTGTTGTGGAGGTGGTTGTCTGGATGGGCTGTGCATGTTCCATCCCTGGGRAGGGTTGGGGCTGAGCTGTAAAGGATTTTGGGCAACCTGATCTAGTGGGAGGTGCCCTTGCCCATGGCAGGGAGGTTGGCATTTCATGATTTTTAAGGGCACTTCCAAACTAAAGCATTCTATAATTCTTTGATTCTGTGTCATGCCTATTCTCGTTTGTAGGGAAGGAAAATAAGGATATATTCATATAGGTTTGGGGTTTTTTTTAGATATGTTTAGATTCACAAGTGCTTGGTTTCATCAGGATGAAATGTGTATCATCAGGGCCAAGGTGGCTCATTTAGCCTGGACAGCACATGAAATTATGACTGCTGGGGTTTCTTGGTGAAAATCTGTCTGCCAGAGGTCAGTGGGAAGCCAGACTGGGATGCCAGACTCCCTGCTGCTCTCCCTGGCTCCACCCTGGAGACCCTCATGCAATATCTCTTGCCTATTTTTTCTTATATAAAATMAGAAAAATATACTTTGAGTCTGTGTTATGCCTTGGATTGCATGGATGACAAACCCTTTTTCCAACAGGCAATTTCTTGTTCAAAAACTATKTCTTAGAAGATCTGCTAGGCACACCATTGGGGTTGCATGCCTCTTCAASACGAAGATTACCTATGCTTTTGTTTTGAAGGTGCAGTAAAAGTGTACCCCAAATAATTCATTCCACCCTGSCCCCCAACACTAAAATGTCTCATGAAGGGACAGTAAAGCCCTTGGAATTGCAGTTCAGTCTGTGACCCTGCTGGGATTCCTCTCCTTTATCACCATTCAGGTTACTTTGGCTCAGGAGGGTTTCTTGTATTTGTTCCCTCTCCTCGTTGACTTATCCTTCCCTTTGAATTATCCTKCTGGACTCCAGTTATCCTAGAAGCTTCTTTGGCCTTTGTACCTCAGGAAAAATTCAAGCAATTAGTTGCTGTCTCACTGAGCTAAGTTCTGACACAAAGCAGGTGTGACCCGTGAAGAAAACTAGAGCAGTGCTAAGAAGAAAAATGCTGAAGCCTAAACTGATATAAAATGAATGAGAAAAGGCAGGACTGGACAAGGCTGTCTTAACTCYCCCATTTGTATTTTACTCTTCCATGTGTTGCATGTGCAGCCTCTAACATTCCTTGCTACCAGCAACAGACTAACCTGTCATGCATAACTCACTGTCGAGCAACACATCKGTAACTTGTGTCTACGGCATTATGGAAAAAGTGGGTGAAGAGAAACATATATATTATTTGATCTAATATCAAAATAATATATCTCTGCAATCTAGTGCAGCAGGGTAGATGTATTTCAAGAAGCTGCAAAAGATGAGAGAAATTGTTTTTAAGGTGTTAATCAAATAGATGAAACTGATTTTGCCATCCTGAACCTCCGGGTAAAATAGAGCCAGGTTTGGATATTTCTTTCGAAGATCCATTTCCAGGAAAATGGGATATAATCCAATTCAGGACTTTTCTGAGGATGTGACTGGCAGAATTTCTGCTGGCTTAGACAGTTCTAGAGTCTGGCTTCTGGTTAGGATGCAGTACCAGGGTCTGGTTTGCAGCCCTGGAAGGTAGAGATGCCTTGCTTTGTCCACTCAAAAGTGCATTGAATCTCATGTGGGGTGAAGAAATAGCTCTTTTGGAAGCATTTGGACTGCATTTGTTCATGCTTCAGTAGGCAGCTAGATTAGTTTTGGGGGTTTGCCAATGATAGCTGGTCTTTCACCATTAGTGTTTCAGACCAATATATTGGATTTTCATAATTCTGGCTCTCATCGGTTTATGTGTAAAATAAGTTTTCAGATAATGTGTCTCCTCACRTAAATCCACAAGATATACTGAATGAAGGTAGAGGGAAAGGCAGAAAGGAGCAGGGGACAGGCTGTGAGAGAAGGTAAGCGACAAGGAGCTCCTTGGAGAGAAGGAAGAGAACAAAGGGKAAGTGAACTGCTGAATCTCAGATTTTAATTTTTGGTTTAGGCATAACCTCTGAAGCAGTATTATTATCAACAAAGTTCAGTCCACTTCAAAGACTAGGCACACTGTGGTGGTAATGCAAGAGTTAATCATTCATTGCATAAATCCTCAGCAACTAAAACAGGCCACTAGAAAGGAATTATCTGCTGAGTCMTGAATCTATTATTTTGGCACGAGGTATGAGAAGGGGCAGAAAATGGAATTGCCCATGCTCCAGGGTAAAAGCACAAATCCTTACATATTACTTCATACAACAAACTCACTGATGAAATTCTTTGGCTTGTTCCAAAAGCCGTTGGTCCAGATAAAAGATTGTCTTCTAAATTTGACCTCTTTCACATACATACACCAGAAATACCATTGGTACTATGGACACAATTTAACAGCCCTAAGGGGCAGTATTGTGATTTTACCTTCTTCTTATAGGTAAGATGAAAAATAATCACAGAATGCTGGTCCATTTTCATTTTCTAAGTCACACTGGAGGAGCCCCTTGGGCTGAGCAGAGCAATGCAAGTTCTCTCTCCCATGGTAACATCTCCTTTTTGGGGGGSGGGGGGGAGGGGAGAGGCTAGATGACCATTTCCCCTCTTTTCTGCTGTAACAGAGAGGTTTCTGCTTTTTTCAGAAAGGTCCCATGCAGACAAGGTGCTCTGGAAAGATGCCCTTCATCCTTTAGAGACCTCAAGAGCAGTCTGGGTCCCTCTGGGGCAGCAGCAAGCAGGTAGCATTCTGTAAAACCCCACATCTCAAACATAAGCAAATTCAGAGGATTTTGTATATCAATATGGTGTTGGCAGATTATGGGAGGAGATAACTTCTCTAGGGGCAGAAATGTTTCCTTCAGAGGGAGCAAATGCAGCCAGGCCATTGGAAAGCCTTCAGCTCGTGCCCTGCTTTTGTTGATTCCTATAGATATGAGAAATTCTGGTTTTAASTATGAGGAGACTGTTGCCTGAAACAAGATAAAAGCTCATGACTGTAGCAGAGAAGATAAATTGCTTCTCAAAATGTGGGTCAATCAATGCATGGGAGGGCTTCCCTTTGTGGGATTCTGAACTGTGGAGCAGGCAGTCTTTCCATCTCTGTTTCCATAAGAATGAGAATAGCTAGTCAGTGAACACCCTCACTCAACTACTCAACTAGGGAGGAAAAGCTTTTGAAGAATCCCTCTACTCTGTGCAGGAGGGCTCAATTCCAGAAACAGCTTTTGGAATCAGGCTGTTGTATCCTTAAAAAGGTGTGTACCCCAACTCCCTCACAACTAAAGATCCCCAATAAAAAATACTGATAAATTGCATGCTGCAGATGTTACATGTGGGTAAATTGAACTCATTATTTTACTCATAGATTCTTGAAGTATTCCTAGACCATAAGGCAAAGACTCAGTCGATATTTATTGGGGATTTTATGCCTATATTGCATTGTTATTTCAGGTGTGCTGGCATGCTGTACTTTAATTTCTCTTGTTCCCTTATGACTAATCGATGATGAAGACATTGTTATATTTGCAAGGAGAGAAGCAGCTCCATAGTGAAAAAAGCCTTGCCAAGTGAAGCAGGAGGGAAAACAATATCTCAACACTTCTTGTCTGTCATTCTCCTGCCCTCATACAATGAAAGCAATTCAATGAATATCTCTTTGTATCATTCCTATTAAAACTTTCCATCTCAAAGGGCTAAGTTCTTTCCCCTACTGAGATTTCTMTTTTACAGAAGCGTTGATGTCAAGATCTAATTCTGTTTCTGCAGCAGGCTCAACCTCATACCAAAAGCCACTTACTTAAAGCTGACAGACAATGTCAGATTCAACCACTGACTGAAGACCTCCTTTGGACCCTAATGTTTTTTTTTTCCCCCACAGAATACCACTACATGATCTAAAAATTTTGCTGAATTAACAGAGAAATTAAAAAATACATAAATAAAAGATACATCAAGTCTAGGCTCTATAATGAAAGACATAATAATAGTCAAGGTAAGAGGTAAGAAAAACATGGTTAAAAGCAAAGAAGCAGTGGAGCTTCAACTCAGAAGCTAAGTTGATGTGAAAATATAAGCAGGATTAGTATCAAGCTTAATCATTATTAATGTAATACTTAGTCTTCATTTTTCATCCCTGTCCAGGCTTGTATTTGGTAMAATACTCTTGAGTAATAAGTGCTGTTATCCTTGTTTTGTAGAAAGATTAAGCTTTTAAGCCTTTTTTACAAAAGCTACTGCAATGGCTGAGCTTAGAAGCTTTAAGCTGCCCTATCAACCTCTTCAGCATAGAATTGCTRCCATTTTGCAGATGTTCTTGAAAATCTTCAATCCTTCCTGTCAGCAGCTTCTTTCATGGGAAATGGRCAACTGCTGAGGCAGGTGAAGACACCAGAATGGTGACACAGACCTGAACATGTACTGTGAGCCTGTGAAAGCCTTCTCTTCTGCTCTGCAGTTCATTCCCAGCCAGCCTCGCATCACCCCACCTGGTGCATCACAAGAGGACTGAACCAAACAGGTGAGGTATACAGTCGTTGCCTCTAGCAAATGCATGATCTGAGTACTGCCCTGCATATCACCCACAAGTGGCAAACCATGAAAGAGCCACTATTAAGGCCCCAAARGATATATCCCTTGGCAGCTCTGCTTGACCAGACAAGGCTCCTTAAGGGCTTCTTTCAGCACTCACACTAACACTTCTCTGTGGGTGGCAGGAGCAATGGGCCAGCTCAGCAGCTCCTTCTGCCAGCTTTTAGGACACCTCTAACCATTAAGGAGCTGTAGCTTGATATCCCAAAAACCATCTTGCACTTCCTTTTTCACAGCCCACAACCCACATTGTGMAAATCTTTAAATGCCAAACAGCATTAAAAACCCTTCCCCTTCTAATAGAGGATGAAAATACAGAGTGGGATGCTCTTTTTTATATATATTTAGTTGCTTTTTTGAATACTGCTTAGCAGTCAGAAATTAAATTACTATCTTGGCTTCCACATGAAGGCCACAGTATAGTTTTTTCCCTCACAGTCRGATTCTTGTGTAGCAGTAGTTGCGTCAGCAGTAACTGACCATGCTGCACAGTTGTGTACCCCTGGGCTACCTAAGTAAACATATTTTGTGGCCTTAAAACACATTTTATGTCTTTTTACTGCTGCATATGAATGTCAGTCCTTGAATTCAAAGTGGGACATTTGAAGTTGGATTTTACAGGCAATCAGGTTTTCTTTTGGTACCTGGAAACTATTTTTGGGAAATAACTAYTGCCACTCTGAAGGGACTCTAAAGTTATACAAATTGAAAGCAGGGTAGTGGTAGAACCACAGGCTATATGTTGCTATGGGAATTGCTAGTGATTTGATGAATTTTCCTTACAGAGGAACATTCAGATTAGAAATATCATAAAAGGAGTTTTTATATTCATACAATAAGGACMTTTATGTTATGCTTTACAATCTTGGGTTATTTTAAAAAGTTCTATTTTAGATTAAATTATTTCACCTTTCTTACTCTCTTATTCTTTTTTCAACATCTTTACGGTTGTACCCCAAAATTGCTCTTTGTGCTGCATCTGATCTTTAGGACTTGCATTCAGATTCATATGCCTCATATCTTATCATCTGTATCTTYCCTGTCTTTTAAAACATAAAACCAGTTGCCACTATTAACTGGTTTCTTCAAATGCTCCCTGCTAAAATTTTCAAATACCAGCATGTATGATCTTTCCCTCTTWGACATGTTTGAAGGAGCTCTCTCACTGATAATGAAGCAATGCTGAATCTTTCAGGTTCCCGAGGCAACCCATCTTTATAGGAAGACCTGCAAAACTTCTGGGAACTGTAAATTATGATCATGGCTCTTCTGCCAGGAGTATTTACTCATAAAGTGTTGATTTTCCCTGTATCTGTCTGTTTTCCATTTGCTTCACTACTCTGAGCAGAACCCATTTCCACCTATACATACAGTCTCCAAGACAGTGGGATTTTTGTTCATGACTAGAGGAGATACATGGCTCTGTGCTGCACTACTMCAAATAGCAAATGGCACTTGTTATCCAGACACCTTGGCAAGCAAGAYTGACAGTTTCTCAGGATAGGATCTGTCATATGTGCAACACTTAAAATCCCTTGCTTTCAAAAGATAKCAGAAATGTCTCAGTAAATATTTTGTCTAGTAGTAATACTGATGCAGCAGTTTAAATGGTTGATATCTATATTAATTTACTCAAAACAGTGAAGTTTCTGCTCTGACTACTTGTTTCATCACTTTTGGGTCTTYTGTTTCTGCCTCCTGCATCCCATTCATGCTTTCCGAGCACCTCCCAAGTAAARTTGAAGTGGAAGGGAGAGCCCAGAACACCTATTACCTAGTTTCACAGAGCTTCTGACAGTTTTCCTTCTCAGAGTTAGAACTTCACTGTGATTACTGCACTGGTTTTGTTTTCTTTGGGGGCAGCATTTAAAACATTACATTTTTTTCTGTCTTTCCTTCATGGGTAAAAATTGTATGAGTCCAAACTGGAATTATCTGTAGTGTATATGGGACAGTGATTATTCACTCTAGCAGCTTCTCTCGTAGGCAGATGCAGATCACTGCTCTTGAGATGGCTGGCAACATCTGCAGCTGCCAATGGCAGTGGTTCCACAGGCAGCTTGTTAGATTTGGCACACCTGYAGCATCAGCAAAATCACAATTGGTCCTGTTGCACTCCCACAGGTATTCTGAGCTCACATTTCTCTGTTTTTCTGCTGGGGTGTGGCAAGCTATCCTACTTCAAGCACACTGTTTCTCACATTGTACTTAATTTTTCTTTATATAATGCCACATCTAGAGATCAGCCCAGTCCTTCAAGGTGCTGCTAAGCACACTGTYGCTGCTGTGTACATTCCCCAACAGAGGACAAGAGTTCAGTTGTTTCCCTGAACAAGGCCCAAGCTCAACGCTGGTTGATGAACCAGGCTCTCAAAGYCTGTGGTGCTAAGACTTGAAGTGAATAAGGCCTGTTTTTGTCTTTCTCTTGCAAATTTGTTCAAGAGCAATGATTTATGGCAGCTCAGCTGGAATATGAAGTCAGTTGGGAGTAAAATTWAGATACAGGTAGGTTGATTGAAGAAAATCAAATCTCCTTCCTGTCCATGTAGCCAGATTGGTTTATGTGGTGGGCAATTACCCTATCAAAAAAACCCAGCTTTATTTTGGCATTTGTGAGCTTTCTGTCTGAACAATAAAAATGTGCTCTCAAGGATTGGGATGTTGACACTATTTTTGAGCTAGGGARATGGAAAGAGATTTTAGAAACATTCACACTTGCCTTCTCTCCTTCTCTGCTGTTACAATCCCTGATSAGCTTTGGCTGGGAGGTAGCTGACCAGCCAGAGGTGAAGCTGGGTCACTTTGAGATTCAGCTTCCTGTGGCAGGATGCCACATTTCACAAGTTTGGAATTCCCTTCATGTAGGGAAGTCCACGCCTTTTTCAGCACATTTGGTGCTGAAAAGACAACAATTAGACAATAATTTTTAGGTGCAGCAAAGAAGGTTTTCATTACTTGGTCCTAGAATAGTCCCACRTTCTGTTCCCAAGGAGCTGGATGGTAGCTGTAGCTACACAGTGTTACCAATGTGCTTGGTGTCCTTCAATATGGACAAAGTGTTGAAGAGAGTGATGGCAGAATGCCCACATTCCACTGAAAATCTTTGGAAATCACTTAGAATGTTGTCCCTTCAGATGCCGGTAAAGGTAGATCCAATTTAGGGAAATACTGCATCAACATCCCATAGTAGATAAGTAATTGCTTTCTGTTGTTAGCTTTCTTCAGACATCAAGTTCTCAAGGCAGTCTAAGTGAAGAGAGCTTGATCCTGGTCAGCTCTCCTGGAGTTGTTAAAACTCCTCTGTCTGTGACGGTGCAACAGTGTGTGTGCGGGGAATGATGATAGAGACGAGTGGAACAAGCCTTTTACCCTTTCTTTGATTCAAAGTTTTGAACTACTTTCCCAACCTGATAATGCAAAGCCACCACAGAGCACAAATCTCACAATCCAAACATTTTTCACAGCATTTCCACTGCAGTTTCAGGTCTGCAGGTCAGGGAGGCCCACATCATTTTGTAAAGCCTACTTCTGCCAGCATSAAGTGAGTCTTTCAGCTGTGAGCTGCACTTTGCCACCTTCACATCAGGGCAATGCTGTAAGGGGCTGTGGCAGTGCTACAGCRTGGAAGCAGGGGGCTGTATCTTTTCTTTATTCCTCTGAGGAAGAATGCTGCCTTTCCCAGCGCTCTTTCCTGGCTGTCCAAACACAGGATGAGTAGAATTTCCGTTGCTACCCACAGGGCAACTGTGCCCTGTACACACCATCTTTTCCTGGCTGTCTCTGTTGTTATCATATCCCATGTTTGTTGGTTCAATCCAGATTCATCTTCTTCCAGGCACAAAAATGGCTCTGTGAAAAAAAAAAAAAAAAAAAAAAAAAAAAAAAGTGGGGACATAATTAGCAAGACTTAACATCAGGTTTTAGAGAAATTTTTTTACAAAAGTTGCAAATAAAATAAATGTAGAATGTAATCTTTATTCGTACTTAATGACTTTTCTTTTTATGTGTTTTCTATACCTGCCACCTGCATTCTTCTGGCAAAGATGTTCTGGATGCAAAAACTGGGGCTTCAGATGTTTCCTAGGCTTTCCAGATGGATCCCTAAGTTTTATATGACTCTACCTACCCCCTTTGACATTTTTTTCTTGTTAACTTTTGAGTACAAATGGAAATATTGCAGATGGCTTTAGCTGGAGCCAAATGCCTTCAGTACTTCAGAGCTACATAGACAGCCCACTAACTAATTGTCCCTTCTCAGTCTGTTCATGTTTAATTCCTTGGATTACTTTTGGGGCTACAAAAATATTCTTCTGTSATGTACAGTATTGGTAAGTTATACTTTGTTCAGTGACACCCTTAAAAAAACACATATAGCACATTTAATAATAGCATAAATAGCACACCAAGCAAGACATCTGCTTTGCCAAAACATGTTTGGCAGCTTTTTCCTCTTCCCTTCTAAAATCTCATGGTTCTTGTGTGACATCGTATACCTAGTACTTTTATAAGAATTACAGATAGTGCTCATGTGAACCATGGTATATTTCCAAGATTTCCATTCGAGCTTTTCATAGTGAATAATGATGTAATCTGAATGTGATTAATTATTGGAAAAGTATATCTGGAGATGTGGATTTAGAATGATTTACATAGAGGCCTGCCTATGARTTTTAGAGCTTTATTCTCTTTACTTTTGCTATTAGTTGTAGGAATGTTTCCTATCCCTTTTCATGTGCTTTTCCATAGAATTCTTAAGTATGAACATAATGGAATGCCACTCAAAAGTCTTCAAAGTCTAAAACTAACATCTTCTTAGCAAAAAAATAAGCTAATTCCTTACCAAGGAAAGCACCTGAAYCCTTCACAAATCCTTTATTCCACACTGCTACCTAAGGAGTGCAGATTGGCTTGCCTCATTAGACTTCAAAGCATGACACAGAATGCAGGAGATAAAAATATCAGCAAGACAAGTTTTTCTAATGGCATGTTTTTCATGTTTAAAAAGTGATTTTGTATTCTACAGAAGATTTAATCAAGAGAAAAGTACCAAGGCTCTTGCAAATAGAAATTAGCATTCAGTTTGTCTGTTACAAGAAAAAGACCTCTGTCTAATCTCTTCTGTGCTATCCAACAGAACAACCCAGAAAGGAGAGAAAACTCTTCTACCTCTTAGGCCTGAAAGGGCAGAAATCACAGCTGAAATGTTGGAGAAGMCAGAAATCAAAGTCTCTTACAATCTTTAAAGTGAAGTTGACGTGTGTTTTTTAGCTTACTTCAAAAGAAAACTATGTCTGTGTTGTTTGAATGCATGCTATTAAAGGTAAAACATTCGTCAGCTGCTTTTTAAAAAGACCCATTAGCTTTTTGATAATTAGATGTAATATTCCACAAAGCTGATCGTGCCTCTTTATATTCCTGGAGAAAAATACTGAGTCGGACATGAAAAGCTATACACTGGCTGTCAAAAGASAATGAGCATGGGATGAAGCCAAAGGTGAGAAAAAAAAGTCAGGAAAATCATGTCCACTATGTCATGCTGACTATAATCGGTGATTCCTAAGGCCTCCTATCCCCAGTGAACAGATTTCTATACTAGTATATCCCTATCCTTACTAGAACTGGTTTTCTGAGTAAGTAACGAGTTAATGCTGCTAGCTGTTTCTCCATTTGCTTCGTGTGCATCTCAAGTGACAGATCACTGTGTGGTGAATTTAAAGTTTCCAAACTTGGGGGTGACCTTCTTCAGCATCAGTAGAATTTCACTTGAGAGACTTTCTGTTTTGAATTTGCCGGTTCTTCAGTTTATATCATTATACTGTAACACAATCACTACCAAAATGCAGTGTTAAAAATGGTATTAAGCTGGCAAAGTCCACTACCTAAAAGTTAAGAAATGTTGAGAAATTCAGAAGCACAGTGGCACCATGTTACAGCTTACACCATGTTACAAATGTATGGCAGCAGTGGAACTTGAAAGCTATTTCACAGGAGCCCCAGCATAAGAAAATCTAAATTTCCCAAGAAAATTTTCATAAAGGCTTGCAAACCTATCAGGCACCCAAATTCTCCTGTTGACTTCTGGTTTTGGACTGGTAAGCCTTTTCTCAAACCTGTTGTCACGGCCCCTTTTATCATACCAGGGACTTTTATTATAAAGTGGAAGAAAGTTTGTTAAATGAATAAAGGGAATCTGCCATATTAATCAAAGAGAGAGCATCTACCAACACAACTCYGTAAAGCTTTATGTAAAAGTCTTGCTAGCAAACTAGAAGTCAGACTGAACTGTGCCTCTGGCAATGGGAGCAGARGGAAAAACAACTCTTGACCTGATTTTCTCTGCCTCTTGAGTTACCTTACAGCCATGCAGAAGCCAGGTAGACTGTGAACGTCTGCAGACCAGACRGGAAAGGAGTACTTATTTTGAACCAAATGTTCTCAAAGCTTGACAACATTTGCCAGAAATTTTGCTTTTCTTATACAGGAACCAGGTGTGGCTTGTGATACAGTGATAAAATCTTTGATTAGACAAAATGTGACGAAAGTTCTGCACATGCTAGAATAGAGCTAAATATCTCTGCCTGTGACACAACCTAGTTTGCTGCCTAGGAGATAGGGAAAAAAGGAAAGGCTGTTACAGAAGGCACAGATGTTTTTTCTTATCTATATATCCTTTAGATGATCTYGTTACAGTAGTGTCTTGGTATATTGTTCTTCTTCTGAGGACTCTCAGGATGTAAGGAAGTGATATTTTACCCATTTTTAAGGAAAATTTAGGTGCATGGTATAAACAACATCTGTTGCATTGTGGAGGGCTGACTCCAGCTACTCAGTCTCTATTAATCTAGCTGTGGACCTTCCCTCAGTTCTGTTTTTGCTTCTTGTACGTGCAGCTTTGTGCGGAATTTTAAGCATCTACAGGGAAGTTGTCTTGTTTCATACATATAACTAGATTTACCTAAAATACAGAACTCCTCTGTGAAAACAAACAAAGAGAAGAAAATAGAAGAATCAAGTATGTAAAAACTTATTTTGACTTCTCTAGGCTCATTATGGAAATCTAATTACATAAATACAAATTTTTCTTCTTCAGACCTAGTATTATTCAAATAATAATTATAGATTGTGATTATTGTACTGGAATGTGTTTTGTTTTTATTCACACCTAACCAAATTTTATAACTCACTAAGCACAAACTAATAAATTCTTCACTAAGCACAAACTAATAAATTCTTTGTGGTCTTTTCTGTGCATTCATCGCCACAGTGCTCCACCATTAATTAAGAAGATTAATCCAGACTCCCAGATTTGAGGGCCTGATCATGAGTAAGTTGTGTTTGATATCATATAAGCTTCAACTCCTTCCTCCTACTTCCATGTGATACATTTGTGGTTTCAAGCAAGCAAGCAATATATGAAGAATATGATCCATGATTGTGAGTGAAAGTTTTAGTCTACTTTGTATAAAGAACATTTGACTTAATAGAAAGATGTGGTCTTGAAACAAGGGTTTRAATCCCATACTACAGTCCTGAAACCTTCTAGGTTGGTTTCCATCCAACCTTTGAGTGCCCAAATGTCTTAGGGAGTTTATCACCCTAGAGGCCGAGGGTTACTGAATGTTTTACTTCCATACATGCCTCAGTTACGATGAAGTGCAGTTTGTACCTGGCTTATTCCTGAGATTGAACTGAGAAGCGTGTTTGTGGCAAGTGACTAATTTCTCTCAGTAATTCCTATCTGGTAGACCTTGTCAGCATCACGTGTGAGGTGTTGCCTCAAAACCAAGTAAACTGTCTGAGAAATTGGAGCCCAGAATTCCTTGTCAGTCCAAGTGGTGGGAACTTAAATGTTACCATTTTTTCAGACCTGTATACAGAACAGTGGGCTTGGTGTCCCTGGGATGTTGGATGTGGTAAAAATGTCTCTGAGGTTACAGATTAACTTTAACCGTTTCCACACTCTTGTGCCATCTGAGCAGTCACCTCCATTGTGAGCTGTTGTTTCTTTCTCCCTTGAGCATATCAGCAAATTAGGTCAGATGATAGCAAGTCTCCAACTACTTACGTATTCCCCACTTCAAAAGATTGTGGACATGAAACTGAGAAAAAGCAGGAGCAGAAAGGTAATCAGCCTGAAACCCTGACTGTGTTTTGAGAAAAATGTTTGAGCTCTGTCTTGGCCAGCTCTAACTTAATTAGAGGGAGGATGCTGCTCCTGTTGTCTTTGGACGCCTTTTATAGCTGAGGTTGGGGTGAAGGAAGGTTAAAGCTGCAGTAGTGTAAATAATGTAATAGTATTTCATCTTACCTTGGAATCTTAAAAGAAATATTATTAAATGACCATCCTTATATGATAAGAATCTGTTCAAACAGTACTATTTGTTGAAAGAATTTTTGTCTATTTTTCATTGGGTGTGCTTTATGAAGTTAAAATTTCAGAAATATTTAATATGAAACACATAAAAAGCAAGGGATTGAGCTATTGTCTTTGGTATATTTGCAGATTTTATTTGTTTATACATCACCATTAAAAATAACACAAGTTCCATCCAGGAAAACGTCCAATTTAATTCTATCCATAAATATTCAAAGCATCACTTTATATTAAATATTTAAAGCATCTGTAGTGTAGCCACCGGAAGGGTTTCAACACCATTTTTTAAGTCTTCCCTCATGGTAACTGTGTTACTAGTGGTAACTTGGACTGACACCAAGCTACAAYGCCCAGAGACCTTGCATTTCACATCTAGTGCTCTTGGGAATGGGCACGTGCCTGCTCCAGTGCGTGACCTTCCTTGACMGGATCAAAGTTTACAGGGCAGCAAATGCTAGATTTCCTTGTTCTGGTCCAACTCTGGTTTTTGTCATCTAATTACAAGTCCAAGTTACAAGAAAGAGCGTGTGTTAAGATGGCAAATGCTTGATGGCATGCTTCTCCCTTAGCTAAATTAATATTGAACAACATAAAACTCATTGAATGAGTCAGCCAATGAGTCAGCAGAGTARTTAGTGGCGAAAGCACAAGCCTACGATTGATAGATATGATTTAGAATTGAAAATCCACAATCTGTTTTCTTTATGAAACTTCAGASATCGCAGGAGAACAACTGAACATGATTGCCCATGCTAGAAAGAAACCTTCTCTTTTATCACATAAACACTCAGAAGAGTCAACTGAACCATAAAAGTAAATCCACAGAGTGCTCATCTACTACTAGAAGAAGTTTACGCATGCTTCATTCCATTGTATTTTTTCTATGAGATGAAAAGATTTATGCTTGAGTGAAATGATCGCACTAACACCAGCTAATACAATTGATAATGTTTGGCTTCTATTCAATATGAAATCCCAATAGGAAAAGAAAACAAAAAGATGATGACTGTGTAATCAATGAATTTTCTTTTTTTGTCTTTTTCCAAAAGGAGAGAGTAAAACTCTGTTTGATAASTATGACCATTTGTCTTTAAAATTTGCCATTAGCAGTGTTCAGTTAGGTAGTGTCAAATGCATCTTATTAATGTCTAATTTTATACATTGACAATACCAGGATAGAGCTGCCAAATATTGAAGACAATAACAATTTAAGATYGGTATTTTATAAGCAATTTTTCAACAGAGGAGTTCCTGTTATAGGCTGTGTCTTGTGCTGTTTGGAGTTCTGGAGTTTAAAACTGCAACTTAACACACAATGAAAAAGAATTTCAATCACAACGAGAGTTCAGAAGACCTTGCCTGTGTTGGGACAAAATATTCCATAATTAATCATATTCTAAATTTAAAACCTCAAATATATAAAAAAATTAGCTTGGGAATGTATCTGTGAAGGTAGGTATCAAGGAGGGAAAATATCTCTATTTCTGTTTTTCTGATAAAAGATTTTTTTGAATCCCAAAATTCTGACAAATGTTTTTCTCTCATGGCATAGAGAAAGAAAGAGAGKTAGTATTTATGAGTTAATACACAAAGTGAACTCAAGAAACAATCCAATCATTACTCAAGAATACAGCAGAGAAGAGTACAGAGCAGGACAGAAAAGCAGAGGAGCAAAGAATGGAACAGAATAACAAACCTCAGAAGGGACAGAAGGGTGTTTGCTCTCCAGTACACAGTGAACTGYGTCCCACAGTGAGGAGACGTTTATGCCAGAGGATTAGAACTGACCTGCTTARTTCACTGTCCAGTAAACTCTCACAGAAAGCTAGATGTCCAGAAGATATTRAACTCCTATAATTTGGAGAGAAACCTGATCAGAGGATAGAGAAGAATGGTTCCCACTGTTGTCTGACTTAAGGTAAGGCTGCTGAGTGAACTCAACACTTACCCTCTGCCTTTGGCCTCCTGGCTGGCAGTCAAAGCATGWACTTTCAAACCAGCCCCTCTTCATTCTGCCCCTTGCCCCTTTAGAAATTGTGTGAATTGCAAAGAAAAMAGAAAATATACTAGAGAATATGAAAATAAATATAAGAGCGTGGCATATGTGGGAGAAACTGGAGGTATAAGGGGATGGAGCTGGGACAAAGGACAGAGACAAGTGCAATGGGGATCTACACAGAAACCAGAACTCTGAGTCAGCTTCTAAATTTCTACTTATTGTTGTATATGGGGGGATTGAGAAATGTTAATTTTGTATATTCAATGGCTCCAAAATCAGTTGGAACTTCCAAAAAGATTTTGCTTTTGTARGATTGAGTAATGACTCCAAAGTTCTTTTCAATAATAGAGATCTTTTGCATAGGTTCAACTGGCTTAGACTTGTCTGATTTTTAACATTATTCTCTGCAGTGCTCGAGGTCTGTGCTGTTAGGAGCTCATGATTGAAAACCAGATGTTGAGCTAAGATACAATAAGAGAATTAGAGAAACCAAATTAAATAGATTTCTTCTTTGTTTGGTTGTTTTGCCAAGTATTTAAAATCAGGGTTCTTTTGTTGKTTGGTTTTGTACAGCTCTGTTCAACAAAATTTATCTTACCCTTTTCAATACAGTCAGGTCTGGAAGTACGGTTTAACAGTAACAGGATGAAACACAAAGTAACCATTTCATGCCAAATTGGAAATTTCAAAAGAAAATATGCCTRTACTGAATTCTGCTCTCTTATAGCTGTTTTATGGTGTTTAGTTACTTATGGCAAAAAAAAAGAAATTACAATTTTATGGGAATAAATCTGTAAATTTGGGTGCTGAGCATATCTGAAAGTCAGAGCMTGTATTTAGTACTTATAGATATGCAAAAATATTCAGCCCAAGAACTCCTTGTTTAAAAATATTGGCCAATATATATGTGATCACATAGGGATGGAAAGAATGCATTCTAACAAATTTTTAATCTCTGAAATAAACTCAATTGTGCCAAAAAGGTTTCTATATAGTTTGTTCTCAAAAAGCTGTCTTGAAGAAGMGGATGAGACAGAGTTTACACTCATATCTGAGGCTTAAAATAACCACTTTCATTGAAAATTCTTCGGTTGATTTACTTSCAAAGTCTTTGATTTATAGCACTTTTCAACTGCTTATAACAAAGCAARCTGGTAAAGAACATGGATCCTTTGGTTTGGGGGAGTTTGAAGTGTACATTTCCCATGTGTTTCTGTCTCTGTTTCTGTTCACTGACAAAGGCAGTGAACCATGCTTACAGCTCTCAAACTAACTCATTCTGTGAGGAAAAAGCAAGTGAGAGCTCTATCAAGTACCCTGGTACTGACAGCACCAAAAGAGTTTTGAAGGTTTGCCCAGTGTCAGAGGAATGGTCTAACCCTCTTCTTCTAAAGTTTAGTGATAGAAAGCTTGCTGCTACAGTCAGCCCTGAACAGTAAGATATTTTGGGTTACATGCTTCTTTTTCTGATTTTCTCTGTTCATCAGAAAAGTAGGCAGAGAGAAAAAATTTATTCAAGATTAAAAACAATAGAGACTTATATTCCTCTTTCTCTCTCTCCACAGTAAAAACCCCTTATGGCCTTATGTTTCAGACCATTAACAATGAAAGATTTTAAATATGGCACAGTCTGATCACCCAGAAACTTAACTAAGTCAGCTTCATTCTATGCTTTTTCTAATGACWATAATGTTAAAATCTGGGTGGTTTGTCTTTCAGGCTTTAGTGTGAGCAAGCTGAAATGATCAGATAGAGTTCAGATTTTTGATATCATTCAATTTCTTTTAAAGAATGGATTTCCTTAAAATCAGTTATTAGCTTTTCTGCCAGATGCCTTGGTAAATATGAATATGCAAGAAAATGACAGTGTAATAGATGCAATGAGAGGCAAGATAATGACAGTGTAATCAGTGGCGTGAGCTGCTATGTCCCTTTCCCTCTCAAAAGTGTTAAGCAAACTTTTTTCAGTCAGGATATCTCGTCCCTTTGAGAATCACACCAACTAGTAGTCTGATACCTAAGCATGAGTTAAAGAGCTCAACTTTTTTTTTTTTYTTTTWWWTTTTTTTAATAGCTTTTGCTGGTGTTACTCAAATACCAGTCTGTTTCTTTTGGAGTGACTCTTCAAAATTCCCAGTTCTCAATATGCATTGTTGAAGTTGGCATGAAGTAGCAAACAGAACAAAGCCATACCATGCAGTCTGAAGGAAAGAGATCTGTTCTTTACTCATAAAAGAAACTTACAGAAAGGAAACCTGTAAACCAATTCTCCATAACCGAATGTATGAAGGAAAGAAAAAGACAAGTAAGAAGMAAAAGGAAAACAGCTAACCAGCTCACACTAATTGTCTCTTTTTGGAGGTGTGAACTTGCAGAGCAAAAGTGGATCACTACTGCGAAAATTTCTTCTGAAGTATTGAGCACACATTACAGCAAAGTAGGTATGGAAATATTTACAAATCACAAAGCTTGGAAGTCAGATTTAGGACCTTAAAAATATTAGTCCAAACCTGATATTTGTGGTTCATTGTCAGGTAATTTTTTTGCCAGTGGGAATGGAAAATATTTTATTTTTAAAATGATGACTTAGAAAGTTCTGCAACTCCAAAACACCCAACTTAATGAATACTAGAGGCCTTTCTTGAAAGACAAGTATTTTATTTCTAATTTACCAATAAAAAATTATTAATATTGCTTAAAATTGCAATTAGTCTTGTTCTCTAGTTAATGTCTACAATTAAATCAGAAAATGTCCATTCTATAACATCTTCCTTTCTAAAGGAAAAGATACTTGATCAGTATTAGGAACTCAGATTAACAACTTTATTTTGCCATGTGCCAAGTTACTGAGTACTGTCTATTAAAAAACCTAGGTAATAAGATCAGCAGAATTTGATAAAGTATTAGTTATTAAKTAATCAGCAACAAAATGTAATCCTAAATGTGACAATATTTGAAAAATCTAGGGCGCAAGGGTTTGTGAACTGTTTGTGAACAGTTTAATATAAACATATCCTTGAGATAAATACTAAATGAAATGCACAGATCAAATTTGGTACACAGAAAATGTTTCCTTTCATTCTGAAATAACAAGATGCGGTGTAAAGAACCTCTGCCTTCCCTTCCAGCTTATCTATGGCTCTAATTATGTTGGTTTGGTGAGTTAAATAAGCACAGGCCCYTTTTTGAACACTTGAGTTAGTTTCTGTTTCAGAGGGACTATTCTCCCAAGAGGGTTAAGCAGAAACATTTCTTACTGATCCAGTTCTTCTGAGCTTGCCACCCTGCCCACTGGAGTCACTGTAAATCTAAACAYGTCTTTTCCTTTTTTTTTCTTCTCCTAGGAACTTTCAAAAAGATTTAGGTAGCTTTTTGGCCCACAAATTCAAACTTGTCATGTGAGAAATGCAAGTGCAACAGCAGTTCYTTCTGTGGCGTAGCTAACCTCCATRATCTTCTCCATTCTTGCCCTGAGATTTTCAGGTGTGGGTATGTCCATCTCRGGTGATGTCCAGGTGGGTACACAAACACTAACTGAGTGCAAAGCCAGGCTAGTGGTAGTCTGGAGTGGTGSTGTAGGAATGTTCAAAGCCCCTAAGCCCTGGGAAAAAAAAGAAAAAAATATTCTTTTATTTTTGAAATGTGGAAGTAATATCTCCTTTTATCTGAGAAGGAATAGCTGGGAAATAGTGGGTCTCCTGGCAACCTGAGAGCAAACAAATCCACATGCTTTGCCCTGACAGGAAGCTCATTCTCTGGGCTCAACCTAATACTGCAGGAGATGTATGGAGCTGCTGGGTACAAGGGGAACAGGTTACATTGGAGTGTACTTCTAACCTGAACTTCATATTGAATTTTGGTCAGCTGGTTTGTTAGAGACACACCAAGAGTGCCTATGTTACCCCTGCAGGTGGGCAGGTACTCCTGCTTCACACAGGGTCTCGCTGGGGTCGTGCAGAGCTGCGCTGTGCTCTCAGACTCTGGATTCCTCACCCARCTGCCAAGATCCTGGAAGTGCAGAGCAAAAGTGAAAACACAACCCAGCTTTTTGTTCACAGGGTATTTATTTATTTAGCTAGTTAGTTATTCCTACAATTATCTGGAATAATTGAGGTGGGTTTTTTTTGGAGAGGGTATGACAGAGGTATGCTTTATAGTAATAAATCCTTAGAGCCAAAACTAACCCCTTTAAGGAAAGGATTATTTCTTCTTTCAAACCCTGCTCCTCCACCTTCCATGCCCCTCTGCCAAAAATAATTTTGGAAGCTGTATCCTAAATGACCATACATGCAGTMCAAGCAATTTCAGATCTCAGCTGGCATCAGACCAGGAAGCTGGGAGATGTGCAAAGCAGATTTGCAGTCTTGGTGCTTTGTGTCTGTTAACGCCTTCATGTGGGCTCTGGTGACACTTTGGGTCGTTTTGCTGTTCATCTGGCTGACWGCAAAGGAGTGGGTGAAGGTTGCTGGTACCTTCAAATGGGGCAGGACCAGCTCCTGTGCTCAGCCCTCAGAGGGGCTCTGAAAAGCCACTAGAAGAGCTGGAGAAGCATCACATTGAGCAGGACATCCTCATGCTCCGGGGCTGCACCAAGAKCAGGCAGCTGGCACACAGCCAACATCCATGGAGGTGAGAGGGAAGCCCTCCTGGGAAGTCAAAAGGAACAGGCAATGTATGATCCCAAGAAGAAAGCTTCAGACTGGGATGAAAGCACTCTAGAAAATGATACGAGTCAAGAGAGGTTTGTTTATAAACATTTTTTACTTGGCTCCTTCTTACCCAGTCATTTTGAGTGCCTCCCTATTTATTAATTTAGTGATGGACTTGGCAGTGTTACATTAATGGCTGAACTTTATGATCTTAAAAGAATTTTCCAACTAAATGATTCTACAATTCTAATAATTTATATCCTAATGAGACCTGTTGGTTTTTTTTTTTAGTTTAGAAACCTTTTGATCTTTTTGGGAAGCTACTACAGTGATAAGTAAACCCATTTGAAAATGCTGACTAGGTCCCGTTACCTTCCACTGTTCCAAATTTTCAGATAGTGTAATTTGGATGTTAACATTAAAACTTTGAATTTTGAACATATTTCTGTAGGAAATATTTATATTCCTTTGGTTTTAGTTATGATGTTTCTTTTATAGTGTTCAGAAAGAAAATTTATTCTGATTTATTTATTTGTTTTTAAGAGACTAGAAATTATTTACAGGCTTGATTTACCATGGATTTCTGTGGTCTTCAGTATTTTGAAAATGCTAAAAGGTCTTAGGACTACAGAAGAGAGAAGCTACTGAAGGTGTAAGGTGATTGTGGTTAGATTGCTGATGGAAGATATCAATCAGGACATCCTGTTGATAATGACTGACACCAGTTCTAAGGAGAGAAAGAAATGTTCCTGTTGTGTCTTTCAGGTAACTTTGGACAACTAAGGAACCTGAAATTTAGGCTTGACTATTAATTTAAGAAAGATTGGAATATTTCCTAATAATTCTGGCTAAGAAATTCGTTTTCTTGACGGTTTCCAAGAGAGAAATTCAACATCTCTGCTCACTTGGTTGCAGCAGAGATGCAACCCAGAGACTGGGTGGCATAACTACTGTCGTTGTTATTACAGCATCACTATAAAACCTGTGAGAGCTGGTCCTGGATGGGGGGCCCATCAGCCAGATGCTGCACAGAAAGGGAACAAAGAGATGATCTCTGATACCAAGCACATCAATACCTTGAGAAAACGCTACAAAGCTTCGAAAGATCTGGAGTGAATAGGTTGTGGCAGAGAGCATCATGCTGTGCCTGTAGCTAACAGGGCTGCTGCTGTTTTGTTACTCAGCTGTGGGAGAGAGAGCAGAAGGGCGAGGATGCTATTTTCTCTATTCTGGGGCTGAAAAAAAGACCAGTGCTGATCAGCCACTGAACATCAAACCAAGGTCAGCGCATAATGAGAAACACAATGAAGACCCTGAAATGAGTATTTGTGTTATTTACTTACCATAAACAGAACAAGAGGCTAGCAAAGATAAGGGAAGAATTAATTAACTATTTGGGCTGAATAAACCTCTCTGCTTCAGCAGCAGCATCTTAATTTTAAAAAGTAGCAGTTAAGAGCACAAATACGTTTGCTGGAAACAGCTTTTTGAGGTAATAACAGCTACTAGAGACTTCCCAAGGACAGGCAGCCTGGCAGTGACCTTTTGTTTATCTYGGTTTCCTACTTCTATCATAGTATCGTTTTAACTTAGTTTAGTCTTTCCTGTCCTACCTTGGAAAGCTTGGAARAGGTTACTGCAGTTGATTAACCTATCTCTAAATTAGCAGGCTGTTGCAATCTGTTGTTAGAAGCTGCAGAAGATCAAGACCTATTGTCTGAAAAGAATTGGGAGTTCTAAAAGCTTCATTATTTTTCCTAAGTTACCACAGAGGAACATGCTTCCCACCAGGATAAAGCAATATTTTCTCAGATCCTTTAATGTTAGTTCCTTTGTGAGCATAATAAGTGTTTTTTAAGACATAGTAAAAGCCTCTTGACTTTGGAGAAACGAAACATATGTTCTGCCAGAATTACCAAGAACCAAATTTTAAAAGTATTTAGCTGTTCAAGTTTAGTTGTGATTCTTAGGTGGGATCTGCTTTTTCTGGTGAAAAGTCATCTCTTTCAAACTCCTAATCTTCTTCTTACATTTCTGCATTGCTCTTTGCACAGCCAAGTTCAATAACCTAATGAATTCTACARAATTCTTTCTCATCCTAGCAGGAACACAACAAAAATATTTGCAGAGAAGAGGTGAAACATAGTAATGATGACTGTCCCAAGCAGATATGGCCAAACTCACGTCTGGTTTCTGAACAATCAAATATAAAATTACATCAGGATAATTCAGGTGCACACTTCTTCCAAGAATTTGCTTTGATGGAATGTTACTTAAGAAAAGCAGATTTACAACAGATGCCAGTTAGAGCTAAGGAGAAGGTGATTATGGAGTGGAGAAACCTTCATCTCCTAGGTTGGTGGTGCATAACAACTGTATATTAAAACATTTTCTCAATTTTGTTGTATTGAAGCCATCTGTAATCACAACAATTTGCTGCCCAGGGAACTTCTAATAAGATTCTGCCAGAGCTGCTGAGAAGTGTGAGGAGCCCAAAGCATTCTGACCCAGGGCATGAAACAGCTCTTGGGCACCTTGTTCTCTCTAACTTTTATTTGGAGTGGYGGGTGATGTGTTCACAGAAGAAATCCCAATTGTTCCACCAAGCACAGTTTTTGATCTTCAAAACCAAAACAAAGTAAGTACTGGCCTCATGCCCAGAGCACCCATATAAGGGACAAGAAAGGAACAGGGCTAGAAATCAGGATGCAGAGGGCTGCTGCTGAAACAACCCAGCCATCATGAAGAGTGAGGAGGAACAGTGCAAAACTTTTGAAAAAAAAATACTACATCCTGGAGCAGACRTTGAAACTAGCAGATCCAGCAGGATTCTTGTGATCCCTAGCCCAGATTTGCATCCTCCCAGCAGAGCTGGGTTTATACATGCACTGGTCCCCATTCTTCTCACATCTTCATGCTGGAGGCAAACGCAGGAGCTCTAGGTGGTGCCAARTCCCTGTCCTTGTTGAGGATGGACCACTGTGCAATGCAACAAGAACTTGCCACTCAGCTCACCAGAATTATCTCTAAATCACTGGTCAAAATATTTAGGGGATTTGATCCTTGATAAAAGGTCTCTGCAGATCCAAATGTACACCCCTGCACAGATTGTTCTTGAGACTCATGAGACTTAACTTTATTAGGCAATAGGGGTGTAAAAACTCTGTTATCATCAAACCAGACATMTACCCACAATTACCTTGGGCTTTCATTGTCTATCACCTATTGTGACTCATTCTGCCAAYGTGCTCTAATAAGTTGCTCTATAATTCCATACATGTGTGAAATAATTTCTTACGAGAAATACACTCTGRCAGCTCTAGTAATAGATCTGCTACTGGTTATAGTATCTTAGTTTTTCAYATGGTTTTCTTTTGCTTACTAACTTCCTTTTTTTGGATATTTTAAGTTATGCTTGAGTGCATCACATTACATTATCATTGAAAATGCCTTTTGTATTCATCYCATAATCACAAATTGAGAGCATGGAGTAGCCCAGCCATATTTTGGAGTCTCTTTCCTTGAAGATAGTTAAAAGCCATCTGGGCATTGTCCTGGGAAACCTGCAATAGGTGGCCCTGCTTGAGCAAGGGGTTGGACCAGATGATATCCAGAGGTCCCTTCCAGCCTCAACCATTCTTTGATTGTCCTAAAATTCAGTTTCTGWTTATGCTTTACCTTTAGAAATACCTTGATATCACTCCTTGACATCTATTAGTTAATAGCACCAGAGATGTATAAAATAGTTGATTTTCAGCACGAAGACAGAATTATGGCTCATTGATTTCAATTTTCTGTGCCTAGTTCCTGTTTTAGCTAGTGAATAGTACAGTGAATTTCAGTAAAGAACTGAATAAATGCATTTTAGAAAATCTTTTCCAAATGCATTTGTTTATATAAATATCTATTATATTCTGATAAAATAATCAGACTCCTTTTTCTTTTTACATAATGACCTTTCCATAGAAGTTGGGACTTAAAACAATGAAGGATTGGTTTGCAGGATCATAGAATCACTGAATGTTTTTTCCTTAGTTGTGCAAGTAATTTTGCAGATTTCTCAGCCATGTTTGCAATTATCTACTAACAAAATGTCAAAGACATGTATTTAAGTTTGATGATTATCATGATGAAATCATATAAAAAACATGATTTTTGTTTTTTAATTTAATTTAATTTAATTATTCCTCTATGTGTGGTCTTTTTCTTTTTTGTTTTTTTTTTTTAAAGCAGCTACTTTGTGCTTTTTGGCTTTTATATTTTTGCTTGCACTGGTTTAGTTGCATTTGTAGAAATTTCCTATTTGGACTCCTCTCACCTTATATTCATTATTCTAAACTTAGGTGTGCAGGAAACAGCACAGGGTTTTTTGGTCTTTGATTAAATCTGTGTGACATTTGTGGGAAAGTGTACATCATCCTTTAGTGTGACATACAAAAAAAATAATTGGTTTTTATACAGAAGAGAGAAGGTGGCAATGTTTTGTATTACTGGAATAGTGTTCTTCAGTAGTGCCTGTCATATGCCTGCAATAATTTAGATCAATGCCTTCAGGCCTTAAGTACCTTCAGTCCGATGTATATTTTAGTTTGGGATTTGGGTCTGTGCAGAGAACAAATGTCTGTCTGGGCAGGGAGATTGAGACACAGACTGCTGCAGGGGAGCCAACCCACACTCTGTCTTGGCCCTGAAGTAGACAAGGGGTATCCCTCCTTTAGTCCATTTAGCCTTGAGCTGGAGTCCATAATCCAGTGAAGATACTAAGAAAGGGCAGTATGCGTCCTGGTACTCATATTTCCCCCCTTTCAGTGAATGGTTTTCTTTTTTTGCAACCCAGAAAACATTCTATTTATTCATTCTTTTTTACTGCTTGCTTAGTATTGAGACTCAGTTAAGGATAGTTCTYTTAGTTTAAACTGAGATAGTTCAATGAGTATTTTTGTTTGTTTGCAGGCTGTCTCCCCCATTCCCTGCACACATTCTGCTATCAAACAGGSAGACATCAATACAGTATTTTGGCGTCTGAAGTACAAGATCAGTAGCAGAACAGTATGAGACTTCCCCATGCTGAATGCAGACTAGGGAAAGGAGTTGTCTTCAGGCAGCTGAAGTGAATATAAATTGAACAAGTAAGATTTTCTTAGGGAGCATAATTTATGAACTGGCAAGAGGGTGTCTCTGAAAAGAAGTTTACTATTATTATCTTACTTTACTGATTTAGCTGATT